>NC_056729.1:223809272-223909272 GCF_019279795.1 Protopterus annectens | reverse complement strand
CTTTGTTGTAAATGAAAGTGACATGGTATCAGAACCGGAATCAAAGAGAGGAGAATATTCAGAGCTATGAGATGCAAAGATGACAGAAAATGTAAAACCAAGAGAAATAGCACAAACATAACCAGGAAAAAGATAAGGTAATTAGAAATAACAGAAATTATTTACTTGATGCAAAAGATGGAAAAAGGGGCATTACAAGGGCAGAAACCACATTATAAGGTAAGAGGAAAGTACGAAAAAGTTTGTTAGCGAAAGAAAATGTTTGAGATAAAAGTATTTGATGAAGTGATTAACAGTAAAGCAGAAAATGAGTATATTTTAAGCAAAACAAGTGTGTTTGAAGCATAGTTTGGCATGTTTAGAGTAAAATGAGCACAACTCACCTGTGTGCCACAATATCAGTAGATTGCCAGGCACTCAGTCTTACTGCTGCACAGGTTAAAACAGCACTGTCCAAGGCCAAGAATACAGCTTCTATGGGACCTGACAGTATCCCTGGCTGTGTTCTACATTAACTACAGAGTGAACTGGCATCTTACGTGTGTGCCCTGTTTATTCACAGCCTCACCTCAGGCTTTGCCCTACCGAATGGCGCACTGCTACAGTCATCTCTCTTCACAAAGGAGGAGTGACTACAGACCCCAGCAACTATCACCCCATTAGCCTGATGAGTCTGATATGCAAAGCTATGGAATGCATCATCATGGACCTAATAAGCAAGGATATAGGAATCTCCAAACTCTGGATCCTACACAATTTGGTTTTGTGAAGTGTAGATCATACCTGCTCAACTTGGTTGACTTCTTTGAGTCAGTCACCAGAGCTGTGGATGAAGGTAAGGTGGTTCATACAGCCTACCTTGAACTGGCCAAGGCCTTTGATATCATTCCCCACTCAGGAATCAGAAAAACTTACTAAGCTAGGCATCAACCCCTATATCACTAGATGGGTTGCAAACTGACTCACAGAAAGAACCCACAGTGTGAAAGTAGCTGACTCCAAGTCAGACTGCTGATCAGTCATGAGTGGAGTCCCACAGGGTTCGGTCTTGGGTCCTCTCCTCTTTGGTATCCACTTTTCTGAAGTCCAGGCTAACATGAAGTGACTCTGGCTGACAAAGTTCACAGATGATTGCAAGTTGGAAGCTATTATTAACTCCCCAAGTGATGTTGACATCCTGCAGAAAGGCCTCAATGAGACCAACGATTGGTGTCAGAACCATGGCCTTAAGCTCAATGCCAAAAAATGTGTCTTCATCCTCTTTGGGAAAAACCTAGTTCCCTCGAATTAC
This sequence comes from Protopterus annectens, assembly GCF_019279795.1. Taxonomy (NCBI): domain Eukaryota; kingdom Metazoa; phylum Chordata; order Ceratodontiformes; family Protopteridae; genus Protopterus; species Protopterus annectens. The sequence goes on along the minus strand of NC_056729.1, from coordinate 223,907,981 downwards.
CACATTGATGGTAGTCCACTGCACACAGAAGGCATTATAAGAGATCTGGGAACATAGGATGACAGCAACCTTTCTTTTGACCACCACATTGCCACTGTGGTCTGAAAATCCTTCTATGTGGCGCTTCTCATTACTAAGAGTTTTGCATCCAGGAATAAAGAGGTCATTGTCTCCCTCTACTATTCCCTCATTAGGCAATCATCGAGTACAATGCCCCATTTGGCATGTACCTAACTAGACACTTCCAACAACTGGATAGGACACAAAAGTACATCACAAAGAGCATCACTTGTCTTATATGGGCAGACTCAAAAACCCCCAACTATTCTCTGTCTCATATCGTCTACATAGAGGCAATCTTTGCTTGACTTATAAAGCCATATCTGACCCAGCTCTATTAGAAATGCTACATCTAAAAAATCCCAATCCCTCTGCACCACATGCTCCAGAGACCTCAACCTCATTAACACAATCAACAGAACATGCTGGAGGGACAGTTTCATAACCCAGAGACTGCCCATGCTATGGAATAGACTTCCCATACATGTCAAGCAGAGCATCTCACTGGCCCTCTTCAAGAGAAATCTTGATGAGTGGATGGGAAATAGAAAATTCACCCCGGGGATCACTCCAGTGGCTCTACTTGACAGAGGCACTAGGGACTAAGGTTGGGTGGCATGATGCCAGGGTAATCCTATGGGCTAGGCTTGTAAAAGCTCCAGGTCTATTAGCCTAGTACACACCTATGAACCTATAAAAGAAGTAAAGTGGGCATGAAAAGGGGTTGAACGAGCAAAACAAATATAATAATAAAAGAAAAGGGCACATTAAGCAAAAAAATAAATAAAACAAATCAAGGCAACTGTATGTGTTTTGGGCAAAGTGCTGTGTTTGGGCATAACTATGACTTCGTATTGTATCAAGCAAATAACTGAAGTTATTTGAAGTATCTCAGAGTGTGTAAAAATGCTTACAATGTGTGCTTATTATTGTGCATGTATTTTGAAGAGTTCATTGTGTGCAAAGTGCAATTGTTTTGTGCAATACAAAGTATAGCTATTTTCAAAACATTTCTTGTGCTGGGTGTATCTATCTGCAAAGTGCTGCCATTACAGAGTGCTTCTTGTACTGTAAATAGTTGCCTAGCAAGGTACCACAATGTTGTGGACTTTTCAGAGTGCTGTATGCAGTTATAATCAAAGTACAATTACTTTGAAAGTTATTGAGTTTTAGGCAAAAGTTGTTCTATTTATTCACATTGAGCAGTTGCTTGATATTTCTTACACTGATAAGAGGTGTTTTCTTGCAAAATATGACATTACAAGAGTATTACAGTGCTCATGAATTACTCAGTTGCATTGCAAAGTTCTCAAATGTTTCTTAAAGTGATGACTTTAACAATTGATGGTGCATGACTTTAGCATTTCTGCCTTTACTGATAAAATTCCAAAAGTATAGCAAGTGATGGTGTATTACTCTAGCATTTGTGCCTTTACCAATAAAAATTCCAAAAACATCGAAACGCCCAATAAATTATTTTGCAAATTCCAGTAAAGTATAGAAACACCCGAGAAGTTTATTTCGCAAAGTCCAGTTATTGGAAAGTACTACGAGTTTGTTCATTCACATAATTCCAATAAACCCAATGAAAGTATAAGTTCAAAGCAAGAGAACATTAGACAAGTACTGCTTATGCCAGAAACTTATGCATATGTGTAATTGCGCATATTCATGCTTATTTGCAAAACACTTTGTTGGTATGTGTTAATATGGCAGATGGATTTCGAAAACCACTACCACTTGTTTTGATCAGAATATTGCAGAGAACTGCAGACTATTTGAACAAGAGTATGATATTTTCACACAAGCAGCTTATGCAGATAGAGATGCATGCACCAGGTCATTTGTTTTGCTAACCTAGCAAAGTCTAAGGCCATTGAAAGGGAGCATTCATTTGTGTATGCAACAGCAGTGTATGAAGGAGAAGAGGCGGACCATCATATTGTTGTACAAGCTTAATCAAGGGAAGGCCCAGAGTGTTTGAAGTGCAAGTTCAGACAAATGTGCAATCCCCAGATGAATATTACATTAGAGAAACATTTGTTTTACACAAGAGATCAGAAGCCAGGGGAAAAATTTGCAGCTTATATAACTGACTTGAGAAACAGAGATAAAACGTGTCAGTTTAGTGATCTAAAAGATAAACTGATAAAGGACAGTATTGTATGTGGTATTGATAGCACTGCTGTGAGAAAGATTTTACTTTGTGACAGTGATTTTAATGTTGAACAATGCCATAGAGATTTGTCAAATTCATGAGGTGACAGAAAAACATACAAGTATGCTTGCGAGTGAGAAGAGCATAGTTTCAGTTGGCTTCAGAGCAAACATAGATAGTATGCAACACATGACAAACAGGAACAGGCTTAAGAATGAGACAGCTACAGGATTTCCAAAGAAGCCATGAGGTTTTCTCAAAAGTTCCAGAAAAGGTGCAATCTCCAGTACCAGTTTAGTGCAACACAAACATGAATCAGCAAAACCCAAATCTAGCTTTATTGTTAACTTTGACAATTGTGATGCAAATCATGAGTTTAAAAGAGAGAAGTGCTTAACATTTGATCAGCAATGTCACAAGTATAAAAAAATAGAAATACTTCCAAAAGTTTTGTAACTCAAGTAAGCCTCACACAGTTGTAAAGAAAGGTTGCACAAAAAAGCAAGTTGATCAAGTAGAGCTGAAACAGTCAGCTTTCAATGTACATGGTGTATCAGTGCTTGGTGAAAGACATGACGCAGTAAACCTATTAACAAGAAGTGAAGTGTTTTGTACTGACCAGATTAATGGAAAATCCACATAGCTCAAAGCAGACACTGGGTCAAAGTATAATGTGAGAACTAATTAACAACTCAATGTAACTAGCAGTGTAAGACTTGTTGCTTATGGAGGTGTAGAAATTGAAACTGAAGGTTCAGTGATACTTTCATGTTATCTGGCCTAGAACTGTTACAACTTGTTATTCTAAATAGTCCAACAACCAGTGCAATCATTATTGGGTCCCAAAGATAGTTTAAGAATGAATCTGCTTTCATTTGCTAAAGAAGTTCCTCATATGAGTGCAGTTCAGAGTTCCAGTTTCTCTAAAGACATTTTCTCAGAGTATGCTGATGTTTTAGATGACAAATTGGGCAATCTTCCAGTTGTATATTCAATGAAGTTAGACCCAGAGGTCATTCCAGTAGTCAGACTAACAAGAAGAGCTCCAATAGCTATGCAAGATAAAGTTAAACCTCAGTTGGATAAAATGGTGCAGCAAGGTGTAATTTGTCCAGTTATAGAACCAACTGAATGGGTGCCATCCATGGTAGCTGCTCACAAAAAAAATTCAGATGAAATCAGAATATGCATTGACCCAAGAGATTCAAACAAAGCATTAAAGAGACCATATCATCCAATGCACACAATTGAAGAAGTTGCAGCTCTAATACCGAATGCCACTGTATTTTCTGTTTTGGATCCAAAGAGTTCATTTTGGCAAGTGTTGCTTGATTGCAAATCCTCATTTCTAACTACTTCTGGTTCAACGTTTGGCAGATACAGTTTCCTAAGGATGCCCTTTGGAATAAATTCTCCAAGTGAAGTTTTTCAGCATGTAATAGAGCAAATTTTTTTAGGTTATCCTTGTGCCATAACAGTAGATGATGTATTGGTTAGAGGCAATGGTGAAGCAGAGCATGACAGAAATCTCAAGAAAGTTCTAGACAGAGCACATGAAGTGAACTTAAAGCTCAATCCTCTGAACTGCAAATTCAGACTTCCAGAAGTTATGAATGTAGGCCATTTGTTTACAAGTACAGGCTTGAGACCCGACCTGACCATGCAACAGCTATTGTAGAGATGTCAGCGTAAGACAATGTACAAGGTATACTGCATTTTCTGGGCATGGTCAACTATTTAAGCAAATTTATACCAGACTTCAGTGAGTTAACAGCACCTTTAAGAGAACTAACACACAAAAATGTTGCATGGTCATGGCTGGAACATCATCAGAAGGCATTTGAAGACCTGAAGCAGAAAACTGCCACCCTACTGACGTTAAGATACTATGATGTGAACAAACCAGTTATTCTTTCCTGTGATGTTTCAAAATTTGACCTTGGCACAGTTATACTTCAAGAGGGCAGACCAGTAGCCGATGCATCTAGAACACTAACCCAAACTGAGATACAATATGCTCAAATTAAGAAAGAGCTTTTGAGTATAGTATTTGCATGTTCCAAGTTTCATGATTACATTTATGGTCGAGCTATTCAGATTGAAACTGATCATCAACCTCTAGTGACTATTCTAAAGAAGCCTATGCATTCTGCTCCAGTGAGATTACAAAGAATTATGCTCAAATTGCGAAAGTACAATTTCAAATTGGTCTACACTAAAGACAAATTGCTCTATCTGGCTGATACCTTATCCAGATTCCCCAAAAATAGAACAGAACAGCTTGATGCAGAGACTTTTGACTTTGATGTGATGTCAGTGCTTAATTTTTCCACTACTAGACTTGATGAGTTAGGCGATCACACTCAGACTAATCCAATTTCACAGAAGCTCAATCACTATATTAATGTTGGATGGCCGTCATAGCAATCTAGTATATCACCTGAGGTGCAAGTGTATTTTCCTTACAGAGATGAATTGTTGATGGAAGATGGCATTATATTCAAAGGTCCTAAAATTGTTGTTCCTGCTTCTGTACAACAAAAACATATTCAGATTTTGCATTGTGGTCACCCAGGATTCACATTCACTAAGGGAAGAGCAAGAGAATTATTATTTTGGCCTTCATTATCGAAAGACATTGATAGAGTTCTTTCTTCTTGTTCAGTATGCAATAGTACTAGACTGCATTTGCAAAGAGAACCACTTCATCTAAGATCATTTCCTGAACTATCTTGATCTGCTGTAGCCACTGACATCTTTGAACAGAAAAATCAACAATACTTAGTTTTTGTAGACTCTTATTCAAACTGGTTTGAGATTGATCTACTACCAAACTTAACCTCAGCTGCTGTTATTATTAAGTTGAAATGTCATTTCTCAATTCATGGTAGTCTACACAAACTTTTTTCTGACAGTGGTACTCAATTCACTAGCCAGTTGTTTCGGAAACTTGCAAAAGAATGGGACTTGGCACATGTCACTAGTAGTCTTGAATATTCTCAGTCCAATGGTCTAGCTGAACGTGCAGTGCAGAGTGCAAAGCAATTACTTGAAAAGTCAAAGTGTGACAATACTGATGTATCCTTAAATTTGCTTAATCTCAGAAACATAACCCCATGATGATATTCTTGGCTCACCTGCTCAAAGACTACTTTCCAGGCAAACTAGACCTACGCTACCTATTTCTTCAAATTTGTCCCAGCCTAAACCTAAGAACAATAAAACCATCAAGGCTCAATTATTTAAGAAGTGTAATATCCAGAAAACTAGTTACGACAGATCAAGCAGATTGCTTCGTCCATTGAGGGAAAGAGAGATGGTAAGAATCTAGATGACAAAAGGTTTTGATCAAATAGGACAGATTACAGGCATCTGTGCCAAGCCTTTATCCTATTTGGTAGATTCAGAGGGTGTGGAGTATAGGAGCAATCACAAAATCGTATCTGTGATACGAAGTCTAAATCAAAGAATGAGTCAGACTCTGTTTCCAGACCAGAATGTGTTCAAAAGTCTGATTCTGTTCCAGAAAGTGATTTGAACATTCCACAGGTCAACCATTTTGCAGAAACTGTCCCAGCTTCTAAACCTAATTCCCAGTTTTATGTCACACGATATGGACGAGTTTCTAAGCCTAGTGTGAAATAAGCAGCAATGTGGACTTGATTGCATATACATGTGTATTTAGTATTGTATAATGCATGTCTGGAGATTACCTGTAATTTCTGCATGCCAAATAATCTCATGACACATTGCATGCTCTATTTCTCAAAGAGGGAGGATGTAGATCAGAGTGTAAAGTGTGTGTGCTATATCTTTAAGAAGCATGCGAGGCTGTGCGTGCACATATAAATTCCAGACAAGTGCAATCCCTAGTGCCATTATGTAGAAGCAGCCAGAGAGTGAGCATGCATGATCACTGTTGTTAGTTTGTATATAAGTTACATAAGTTATAGTTAGTAAGCCTCTATAGTGATGTGTTTGTATAAAATAAAGCTGCTTGAACAGAACCCACAAAACTCATTTATTCGTGTCCTAACATGAAAGTGACAAGTTCTCTGTTTTTTTTTTTTTTTTAATAATAACAGAGATGATTTTATTCTAAAAATGGTTCATGTAGTAGTTTTAACAAGGGGTGGTTAAGACTTTTTATATGTTGACCATGTAGATGAAACCAGAGTACTGGATGAAAAACAAAAATGTGTGACTAAATGCAAAGCACTTATATTACTACTGGCTATGACAGGACATAGTTTTGAAATTTTGCTTACTATTGTAAAGGAGTATGTGGTAGGACTAGACAGAAAATGTCTACTGGGCATTTGCGCTCAGATAGCTAATGAAGGAACATGAAAGAGGGGAGTGCAAAATGCTGCACTTAATTATATTTACAAATTATCTGTGTGAAACCCAGTTTACATTTAGCAGAATAAACTGAGGAAGGCTAGTGGTTACATTATGGTTAGCAGATGATTTACCATAAGGCCACCCATTAAGTAATTTATTTTATGGTTTATTATTTTAAGAATTAATTATGGAATTTTTCAAAATTAAATAATGAACTAAAGGATGATTTACTCACTGTGCTGTATTAATTACATTGCACTCATTTTCAGTAGAAAGATGTCAGTAAAAACAGACCTACATAGGTTGCATCATTTCCCTTATGTGGGGTGAGAACTCAGAAACAGAAATGGGTTATGTTTTCTTCAGGATGAGAACTATAAGGTTGGCAAGATAAATTGCCTAAATATTTGGCTTCCTGCATATTTTTTTTGGTAAAGTTTGAGATGGAGGGTGTGGACTAGAGTCAATAAATTGAGGATGGTGTGCAGGTAGAAGTAATAATATGTAAGTTGAATTGAAACTTATAAAACTTAATATATTTTATTTCGATTTTTTATTAGGTGGGTAGACTGATTTGAATATTCTTTTCAGCTGCAACCTATGCCAAGATGGTATGTACAATTGACAGGCTTACATCTAAGATACTTACAAGGCAGGTAGACTCAAAACAATAACACAATGATGCTATATCCGTTATCCGCATATGTTATTTGGCAGAGGTTTTACACCAGATGCCTTTCTGACATAACCCTCCCCATTTATCCAGGCTTGGGACCGCCAGGAAGAAATGCACTGGCTTGTGCATCCCCAGTGGCTGGGTTATGTGGCAGGGAAAGTGTAGATAGGCAGCACAGAATGGTGGTCTGTAGGATGATGTTGGTGATCAAGAAGAGGAGGACAAGTGTGATTGCAGTGCCAAGAATCAAATGGTGGAAGATGAAAAAGGGTGATTGTGAGCTGGAGTTCAGGGAAGAGTTAAAACAGGCACTGGGGGGTAGTGAAGAGTTATCGAATAGCTGGGTAACTGCAGCAGAGATGGTAAGGGAGACAGCTAGAAAGGTACTTGGTGTGACATCTAGACAGAGGAAGGAGGACAAGGAAACCTGGTGGTGGAATGAGGAAGTACAGGAGAGTATACAGAGGAAGAGGCTGGCGAAGAAGTGGGATTGTCAGAGAGATGAAAAAAGTAGACAGGAGTATAAGGAGATGAGGCGCATGGCAAAGAGAGAGGTGGTGAAGGGTAAGAATAAGGCATATGGAGAGTTGTATGAAAGGTTGGACACTAAAGAGGGAGAAAAGGAGCTGTACTGACTGGTTAGACAGAGGGACCAAGCTGGGAAAGGTGCAGCAGGTAAGGGTGATAAAGGATAGTGAGGGAAATGTACTCACAAGTGAGGAGAGTATGTTGAGCAGATGGAAAGAGTACTTTGAGGGGCTGACGAATGAAGAGAATGAGAGAGAGAGAGAGAGAGGGTTGGATGATGTGGGGATAGTGAATCAGGAAGTGAAACAGATTAGCAAGGAGGAAGTACAGACAGCTATGAAGAGGATGAAGAATGGAAAGGTTGTTTGTCCTGATGACATACCAGTGGAAGCATGGAGGTGCTTAGGAGAAATGGCAGTGAAGTTTTTAACCAGATTGTTTAATGAAATCTTGGAAAGTCAGAGGATGCCTGAGGGGTGGAGAAAAAGTGTTATGGTACCTATTTTTAAGAATAAGGGTGATGTACAAAGTTGTAGTAACTACAGAGATAAAACTGATCAGTCACAGTTTGAAGTTATGGGAAAGAGTAGTGGAAGCTTGGTTAAGAAGGGAGGTGATGATTAGTGATCACCAGTATGGTTTCATGCCGGGAAAGAGCACTACAGATATGATGTTTGCTCTGACAGTGTCACTGAAGAAATTTAGAGAAGGTCAGAAGGAGTTGCATTGTGTCTTTGTGGACTTGGAGAAAGAATATGATAGGGTGCCTAGAGAGGAGTTGTGGTATTGTATGAGGTAGTCAGGAGTGGCAGACAAGTATGTAAGAGTGGCACAGGATATGTACGAGGGTAGTGTGACAGTGGTGAAGTCTGCACTGGGAGTGACAGATTCATTTAAGGTGGAGGTGGGATTATATCAAGGATCAGCTCTGAGCCCTTTCTTATTTGCAATGGTGATGGACAGGTTGGCAGATGAGATCAGACAGGAGGCCCCATGGACTATGATGTTTGCAGATGACATTGTGATCTGTAGTGAGAATAAGGACCAGGTTGAGGAGACCCTGGAGAGGTTGAGATATGCTCTAGAAAGGAGAGGAATGAAGGTCAGCAGGGCTAAGACCGAATATGTGTGTGTGTGAATGAGAGGGAAGATAGAGGAATGGTGAGGATGCAGGGAGTAGAGTTGGTGAAGGTGGATGAGTTTAAGTACTTGGGATCAACAGTTCAGAGTAATGGTGAGTGTGGAAGAGAGGTGAAGAAGAGAGTGCAGGCAGGGTGGAATGGGTGGAGAAGAGTGTCAGGAGTTATTTGTGACAGATGGGTACCAGTAAGACTGAAAGGGAAGGTCTACAAGAGGGTAGTGAGACCAGCTATGTTGTATGGGTTGGAGACAGTGGCGTTGATAAAAAGGCAGGAGCCAGAGCTTGAAGTGGCAGAGTTAAAAATGTTAAGATTTGCACTGGGTGTGACAAGGGTGGACAGGATTAGGATAAAGTATATTAGATAGTCAGCTCAGGTCAGATGCTTTGGAGACAAAGTCAGGGAGGCGAGATTGTGTTGGTTTTGACATGTGCTGAGGAGGGATGATGGATATATTGGGAAAAGGATGCTAAGGATGGAGCTGCCAGTTAAGAGGAAAAGAGGAAGGCCTAAGATAAGGTTTATGGACGTGGTGAGAGAGGACATGCAGGTGGTTGGTGTGAAAGAGCAATATGCAGAAGACAGGAAGAAATGGAAACAAATTATCTGCTGTGGCAACACCTAATGGTAACAGCCGAAAGAGAAGAAGAATGATGCCGTATCTGTAAAAAACTTGAAAGAAAATCAATGAAGCTTTTTCGTAATCAAAATTATACATGTTGTGCTTGTGCATGAAATAGTAAATAGAACATGAACAGCCTACTTACAAAATCAATGCTTTCAAATCTTAACGGTTATGCAAAACAAACCATACTTATACAAGTGATAACATCCTAAGTTAATTATTTTTAATTTAGGTGTTATGACCCATTGTCTTGGAAGCAGTAAAATGTGTATACTTCCCTCAAGTCATAAGGGAGTAGGGTAGTTTGTCTGCTAGAACTGGATATGCATTGCTATTTCTGGTTTCTTGAAGTTTCAGCAGGAACTGTTCTTGTGAAACTTTTTTTACTCATTAGGAGAATAAAGGCAGGCTTTGCATGAGAAAAAAGTTCCTTGGGTATTTGATCTCAATGAAAAAGTTAAACTGGTGGCTGATAATTTAACAGGAATCATTTTCAGATATAAGAATTTAGAAGAAGAATGTGTCTTGTAATTATGGTTAATCAGTTAACTATGAACAGGGAGGAGCATCAACACCCTTTATTATTAGAAGCTAACAAACCTATAGGTCGTGTTAATGGAAACTTTAGCTTGGTAAGTAATACGCAGTTTAGAGCAGGGATGAGCATGTCATGTCCTACTTTTAGAATGAATAGACTGATACCTATGTTTAGATGCATAGTTGCCTTTTTTGGAAAACATGAGCTGGCTACAGGACTATAGTTAACCATTTGGGGAGCCACATAAGCTGTCAGGAGATTAGTGACTGATGTATAAGAAGGTATGGATGAACTTTCTGAAGAAAACTGAAAGCAAACTATTTTTCACAGAATGCTATGGGCTGGTATGGGACAGCTAAGTAAATATAATAATATATAATGGTCATTCTGATAAGAATAGTGATACGTTTTGACTGTTATCAAATATCTTGCCAGGAAAAACCTAATATAACCAATTAGTTAATTTTGGAAATTAAAACAGTGTCTAAATATACAAGGCAGAAGTGTGTCTAGGTAATCTGTCACCCTGTGCAGTTACCAAAGTGCAACCAATAAACTCAAACCTGAGATGCCAGCTTCTCCAAGTTGAAGACAAAATAAAAAAAAAATACCAAATGTTTAAGAACAAAAAAAACTCTTATTCCCTGACACCTGTAGCAAGTAACTTCTACAAGTGGAACAAGCAGCTTGCTAAATTTAACTCACCACAAAAGTGAACACCACATTACTTCAACTAAGACCACATATGCAGTATTCATTTATGAAGCATGTACTTCTAAACTACTGTACCATTGTACCTGCCGATTGTACCCCCCCCCTCCCCCCGAAGGCAGCTACCACCTTTACCCCACCTAGTAACAGCTTTGGTGCAATGAACAATAAAGAACTTAAATGACTAGCATTATTTTTTATCCTCCTCCAGGATTTGCTCAAAGTCTCCCGTAACTATACCCAAAGGGCATACCCAGTCTTATTAATGTGGTGAGAACCAGGTATCTCTGGACAGAAAAGAACTGTAAAGCACATTTATTCTATGAATGGAAATCTTAATCAGTCCATTTGGTCCCCATCATAGGCATGAGGCAGGTATTCGAAAGCAGAGCAGTCTTGTCATCCCCACCTTATTCCACACAGGTGACTTGCAAGCTGCACTTTATGTTCCTTTCAGGCTAAAACCTCTATAATGTTGTAAATGTAGCCTGGCATGACATCATAGTACTGGAAGAATGAACTTGCTAGACTCAGTCTGTGGCATATGTGCAAGAAATCGGGACAAAGGCTGAAATAATGGGGGAACAGAGGCCCAAAAATAGGGACAGGTTTTAATCATTGCTGTTATAAACTTAGAATGTAGATAGAATAATAGGTTGTGTGTTAGGGTACCTTTTCTGAAGGATATAAAGTCTGAAACTTAAATGTGTGCCATTATTTATTGACTTCAGTCCTCAGTGATTTGCCAGAAAACCATGCATTTTATGAGAAACAGAACAAAAATATGAGGCAAAAATCTGGACATTGTGCAAAAAAATAGACAGATGAGAGGTAGGGTCTGTGGGTGATGACCAACCATTTAAAAGGTGTCAGCAACACAGTGAGCTACTCTCCATCCCTTTAGCATAGTTAAACTGCCACCGGGCACTCATTGTCATCTTCCTGTCCCAGTGCTTTGAGGAACTGTGCTAAAAGATGAACATTGGTAAGCTGGGTCATTGTCATCACAGTTTTATACTTTTATGCCAGAGGACATGCTTAAAACTAATATTTATGAAAAGAAACTGACATAGAATTATGGTTAGCAATAAACCACAGCATTGTTATCTGAGTTAGTGTAAGATGAAAGGGTAGGTAGGAACATTTTTGTTTATATCCCATTTATGAAAGTAAGATCACAAAACACATTTTCATGTTATCTAGAGAAAGAGAAAGTCTGACAATGACATGACAAAGCAAGGGATAACGATGTCCTTTAATATTTTATATGAGCATTCTTTTTTACAGGGAGATGGAAGTAAATGAAATTTTCAGAATAAGCGTATTCTGTAGAAGGGATTATATTGTTAGCATAGATGACATGGTGACTTTTTTGACTGCATTAAAAATTAAATTAAAAGTTGATGAAAAGTCAAAATACCAAAATGAGAGATAGAGAGATTTGGAGAACAGAAGATAAATGAATCTTCCAAAACAGAATTTTTTATAGTTATGGAATGAATGTACATTTTTCCATTTGCCTGTTTTTAATCTGTTCTTTTAGTGTAGTATGCATATTTTATTTGCATATTTTCTGCTATAGAAAAGTGTAAATGAGGTCTTCATTTAGTGAAATATGTCTAATCCCTTCTCTTTATCAGCAAGTGTCATGTGAACTTTAACATCCACCTGCACTGTCAATGAATCATTTACATGGGTCATCAGTTTAAAAATTATCTGTAGGATGACTTATATGGGAATCATCTTCTGTGAAGACTGAAATCATGTTAAGAAAATATTTTGAAAGTCGAAAGACTATATTTTTTCAGTATTTTGTAAACCTCATTTTTAAATTGCCTTGAAGCTTATTTTTTAAGGAAAATAAGTAACCCTGTGGTGTTAAATAACTTTTTAGAGACACACCTTAGGAACATGTGGAAACCAAACTAAGGGCTGATAATGAAACCTATCAGTTGCTCACAGCATTAATTTCACAACTAAACTGCCAAGCCTGGAAATTATTTCAACATAAGAATTTCCAGATTGCAAGACAAAATCTAGTCAGAGATATTTAACATTATAGAATCTGACATTAAAACAGTTTCATCAAAATATTTCTAGCCTACCTAACTTAATTGTATCTTGTAGTAACTATGTACACTATATACAGTTGATGTCACCTCCAGATGTTCATTATATTTACACTTCCTAGACCCTTCCAGTTTTAAAATAGGTACAAGTTTTGCAATATTTATTTTCTTTTATATTTCCTTATTTACTTAGAGTAGTAATAATGTTGTAGTCCCTTGTTCAAAGACCAATTTCACCTTAAGATTTCCATAAGCGTTTTTCCCATATTTCTCATAATAGGATAGTTTTTTTTTGGCTTCTTATAATTAGTTTGCTGGATCATATGCATTTCACAGGCATTCCTTTAAATTTACCCCCATGTAATTTTAGCTCTATCTAGACAATTTTGAGCAATGTATGACTTCATCACTGCACACAATGTTGCAATGATGTGTTTGTTTTCATATGAAAAATGTAATGTGAACAGTTTGAATGTTAGCTAATTCTGCATATTGATAACTGAACACTGATGGTATATGTTCTGTATATCTTATTATGTTTATTGCAAATTTATATTCCATGTATCTTGTCCTTATATATTTCTGTTTTATTATTTATTTATTTATTTATGTATTTATTTATTTATTGCATTTGATTACCATGAAAGTCCACTGGGCCTGACAAACTCATTTTCAGTGGAGGCCCGGGGAGAAAAGCTCCACAGTTATATATACAGAAAATTTCTAAACAGTACAGTAATAATTATTTGTGGAAAAAAGCTCTACAGTTGTCTGAACAGACAAACATTTTAAAGACAATACAGTAATCATATGTAATTGACATTATAAATGATACAGGGAATAACAGACATTTTGGGACATAGCGACTATTTGTTTTTTATACAATGAAGTGAGAGTAAGAGATCTCCAGAGGTGACAGGCAGAGAGAAAGGCTGACAATCTGAAATAGTGATAGTTAGAATAGAGAGAGGAGAGCTAGGGAGAGAAGAAGAAGTGTATGGCAAGTGGTATAGGGGGAAGAAGAGATAGTAAGTTGTGAGGGTCAGGTTTTAGGGTTATTGGTATAGCTACAGGAACAAATCCATTGTGTGGTGAGATGAGATTTAAGTGAGTTTTTAAAGGTAACAGGATTAGTGATAGCTCTGAGTGCAGGGCGAAGATTGTTCCATAGTTTAGAGACAGAAAAGAAGTATAACATATGGCCAGCAGAAAGCGTAGGTTTGTCGACATTTAATAGTTTATTTTCAGATCTAAGTTGCCGGTGTGGGTGGCAGATGGTCAGTATACTAGTGAGGAATGGACAGGCATCAGGGAAATAAATAAGTTTGTGGGCGACCGTAAGTTGTAGATATGCTAGATGGTGGGGGAGTTCAAGCCAGTTGAGTTCTTGCAGTGTAGTACAATGATGGGTGGAGAATTTAGTATTAGTGGCAAATTTGGCAATTTTGTTGTAGCAGGAGTTTAGTTTGTTTTTTAGAGAGGATTGTATGTTTGTAAGGATGGGAGCACCATATAGGAGGGTTGGAAGCAAGTATGCTGAGGTGAGAGCTTATTTTGCCAGAGGAGGAAGATATTGTTTGTGTCTATAAAGGGATCCTAGTTTCTGATGGTTTTTTTTTGATGTTATTATGGATATGAAGGTCAAAGGTTAGGTTGTCATCAATGGTGACACCAAGCAGCTTAGTGATGGGGACGACTTCTATGATAGTTTTGTTTTGGGACTGAAGAGTGAGTTCTGATTTATTTATTGTGAAGTTTCTGGTTGGAGTACAGATAAGGAGTTTTGTTTTGTTGGGGTTTAGGGCTAGATGCTTCTGGGACATCCATGATTCAGTGGAGGAAAAATCTTCTTGGGTAAGCTGTTGTAGTAGGGAGGAAGATTTGAAGGAGCAGATGATAGTGGAGTCATCCACATATTGTATTAGAGCAGCATTTGAAAGACTTTTATGGTAGTCGTTGATAAATATACTGAAGAGGAGGGGTCCTAATATGGAGCCTTGGGGTACACCTGTTTGGTATTTATGAACGGGGAGAAGCAGTGTTGCCAGATGGTAGACTGCTGCCTGTTGGTAAGATAGTCAGAGAACCACTGGAGAGTAGAGGGAGATAGGCTAATGTTGGATAGTTTGAATAGTAGGAGGGGGTGTAAGACTGCATCAATGAGAGATCGAGAAAGAGTGCAGATACTATGGATCCAGAGTCATGGCCTCTGCTAACAGTGTCTAGGAATGAGATAAGGGCAGTGTTGGTACTATGTCCTGGTCTAAAGCCATGCTGGGTGGGGGAGAGCAGTTGTTGTGTGACTATGTGATTGAGTAGCTGGGTTTGGATGCATTTTTCGAGTATTTTTGAAATGGGGGAAAGTATGGCAATGGGTCTGAAATTAGAAATGTCAGAGTTGTTGCCACTTTTATGAAGTGGAAGAACATATGCTTTTTTTCCAGATACCAGGTATGCATGATTCCTGGATAGATCTATTGATGAGGATGCTGATGGGATATGGTATTGATACGGCTGATTGTTGTAAGAATTCAGGAGGTAGGTTATCAGGGGCATTAGTGCATGGTTTTAGTTTGAGAAGGAGTTTTTTATGGTTGAGGTGGGTATAGGAGAGAGAGAAAAAGGAGGAATAGAAGTGGAAAAGGGATGAGATAAACTGCTGTTTGGTGGATTTGTGTCAATGGGAGGGAAAGTGGTAGTAAGTTTATTGATGGATTCTATGAAGTATGAGTTAAAGAGTGAGGCTAGCTCTGAGGGTGTTTTGTCAGGGTTTGGGGATGGATTATGGTGTCTTCCAGGGTGTAGATAGGCATTGACCGCTCCCCAAAAGTTTTTTGGGGGTTATGGTAATGTTGATTTTGGATTCTTTGGAAGTATTCTTTTTTATTTTTAGTAACTAATCATTTGGCTTGATTGCAAAATTGTTTGTATAAAGTCAGGTTGGAATCTGTTTTGTTTTTTTGCCAGGATTTCCAGGCTTTGTCTCTAGAGGCCATGATTTGTTTTGTGGTCAAGGTAAGCCAATTAGCATGATTAGTTTTTACTCTTTTTTGTCTTTTGAGGGGGCTAGAGTATTAAGGATCCTGAGAAATGTGGAGTTAAAGGACTCTACTGCTTCATTTATGGGAAGAGATTTTAAGGGATTCCAGTTGATTTTGTGCAATACCTCATTGAGAGCTGTGGGGGAGAAATTGGATAGATCTCTAGTATACTTGTATTGATGTAAATTTGGTATATTGGTGGACTTGCGTACCATAAACACTGGTGACTGGTCACTGATACTATCTGAGAGTATACCTGAGGTGGAGATATTTCTAGGGTCTGATACCATGATCCAATCTAGAATTGTACCTTTGCTATGTTGTTTGTTTGGTCTTGTGATATCTGAGATTAGCTGAGTGTAGGTATGAAAGTTTAAGCCTAAGAATGGTTTGTTGTTGGAGATATCTGACCAGTAAATATTGACATTGCCTAGCATGATTGTTTCATTTTTTATGTTGTTGGCAGTCCAGGCAAGGATGTCTTCTAAAACTGGAATGTTATTGCCTGGTGGGATATATATAACTATGATACATAGGTTCTTTTGATTGTTTAGTTTTAGGAAGGAAATGAGTCATTCTGCATTGGAGAAGTTAGGAGAAGTCTTAGAGTAGGAAATCACTGTGAAGGTGTTTGGATATAGTAGGGCTATGCCCCCTCCTTTTTGCGTAGTCTGTCTGTTCTTAGACAGGAGTAGTCTGGGGGTAAAAATTCTGTGTATTTTATATATGGATTTAGCCAGGTTTCAGTGATGGCTGTAAAGTCAGGTTTGTATTGGCTTAGCCATCCATGTAGTTGGGGTATTTTATTTCTTATACTTTGGATGTTAATGTTAGTGAAGTAGATGGACTTTTTGTCATTTAGGGTATGTTGAGAAGTGGGAGAAGGGCCGGGATTAGGGTGTATATCACCACTTAGAAGTAGAATGGGATGGGGGAGGTAGGATTTTGGATGAGGAAAATGTTGCTGGTTTTTGGATTGATACTGAATAGGGCTAGGTATAGTATTATGTGTGGAAAGGATTATTAATTTAGACTGTAGGATTGGATTGTTGGTGTACAGACCAGATCAGACTGCTGAGTAGCTTCGGAGGAAGCTAAAGTGAGGGGTTGTTGAAGATGGTGTTGTGTGAAATATAAGAGCTTGGTGAGGAGAGGAGAGGAGAGGTGAAGAAGTAAAGATAGATAAGATGTGAGTATAATGAGAGCCAGTTTGTGCATGAAGGACATATTGAGAGTAGTAGGTTAAATTTAGGAGAGAATCTTATATAAGGGTTGTAAAATTATTTATTCCTTTTCTTGTATTAAAAAAAAGAGGAAAATGCAATAAAAATATATTTGAAAAAAAAAGAATTTCCAGATTATGAATCTATTGCTGGAGCTTGTAAATATCCACATATAAGAAGGGAACTACCATTAGCTGTGCCAGGATCTGAATTATGAACATCATGTCTCAATGGGCCAGATCTGATAATGCCTACATAAGTGTACACAATCTGTATTCAAGAACATCCCTACCACATTTTTTTATGCTTTCTATTTACTTAGAAGGACTATACTAAGGGTGCATGTAGTCTATTCTTTGTAATATCCTTTATTAATCCCCCTTTATATTTAAGGCTGCAAGAAAATCAGTAGGAAAACTAAAATTAGGAGGAAGAAGGTGAGTTATGCTTTTGTTGCCTGTTTACTGAGAATGGTGTACAGTTAGTGTACACTTAGTGCAGGCGTTAATGAATTCCCATGAATATCATCACTATTTGATGCTCCTTGAGTGGTACAGTATGGCCCTTGTTGCATCATATGATGGATCAGATGAGTTCTCTGTTGAATTCTGCAGGCATGCATTGCATAACTAATTAAATCACAAGGCAAGTTGCTAAGATAACAAAGGTAAATGTCTCTGTGGACTACAAGGTGATATGTGAGGCATTTATACTACATACATTTGTCTGTAGGATCACAGGATCAGTATGTGTTCCACACAATTACCATAGGCTTGGCACGTTTCACTGTCTGGCCATATGATGGACACATGTATCAAAGGATTACCACAGGCTGGGGACATGTTTCGTAGTAGGATCACAGAAAGGACATGTATTTCAAAGGAGTGCCATAAGCTGGGCTCATGTTTCACAGTAGAATCACAGGCTCAGCATGTGTTCCACAAAACTATCATAGGCTGGGCACATGTTTAACAATAGGATCAGAGGATCAGTATGTGTTACACAGGATTACCATAGGCTGAGCATATGTTTCACAGCAGAGTCAAGATCAGAATGTGTTTCACAGGATTTCTATAGGCTGGTTACATGCTCAACAGTAGGATCATAGGATCGGCATGTATTCCACAGGGTTTGCATAGGCTGGACACATGTTTCACAGTAGAATCATAGGATGGACATGTATTTCACAGGATTTCTATAGGCTGGGCACATGTCTCACAGTAGGATCATAAGATCAATACGTTCTTTGCATTAGCACCACAGGATGGGCATGAGTTGCAGTTAACAGTGTTTACTGATTTGTACCAGGCAGTGTGTAGAACAGTGGGATAAAAACATGGCCTGTAGAGTGCAACATGTACTCCTGGACTGATTCTTAATATGCCATCAATAACTGTTTGGTACATGAAGAAGTGTTCTTCTCTTGTTCAGATCAGCTGATGTGCTTTTACACTGCAAATCCTGTAGTCACCTGTAGTCAGCTATGTCCCATATAACATGCATTGTGGCATGCTACAAATCAGTCCAGGGCTGTGCTTGTAATAATGCAAGCCATGTTATCCAGAATAAGTGCTGGTCCAAACAACGTTAAGAAAATGCTACATACATTGGTCAGGGTCTAGCCTGCATACTGCTCATGAAGCACATGGCACTCACATAAGATGCATTCAGCTGACAAAGCCTAGCATTTGCAGTTTGATAAATATACATGGGATTAGGAACATGCTGTGATGACCTGCACTGATTGAACCTGTGTATGGATATTAGTGGAGACAACACTGAGTTAGTATGGCAATCCTTCTTCAGGATAAGCTAATGCTAAGCAATTTCAAATTTAAGAACTTCAAAAATACAGACCTGATTAAACTCTGACATAAGCTATCTGAGTTTACTGCAATGTCACCACTCAGCATGGAACTTCAGCTGCTTCTTTTTCATCTGAGCTCTAATCTGCTGGGACAGTTATTTTGTAAATATTTGTACAGATACTGCTGTATAACATGAAACTGCACTTCCACTTGTGATTGTTCTGTATCTGTTTTCTTTGCCAGGTTGAGATCAAAGCTGACCATTTGTGACCAGTGCTCTAACTTGGTCAATAAATTCAAATAAACAATTAATAAACAACTGCTATCTCTCTGCTTCCTCACTTGTCTTTGTCTCACATTGGAAGTATGTCCTGATTTTTTGGGGGGGTGAGCATAATTGAAACCTTCATATGCTTCAATTTATCTCTAATTTCCTTTTCTTACTGACAGACAACCCTAGCCTTCTCAGAAGTTCCTTACTAAGTATTCTTGTCCGGTATATTTTGAGGTGAAGTACACCTTATCAGAGTTATATTTGGTATACATAAAGGTGGAGTATACCTTAGCAGACTTCTCTCTGTGCCCACAGGACTGTGTTGTAATGATGACTCTTTGGTCTAATCAGTTCCAATTCCACATCTTTCTCAGATATTTTACCTTACAAATTTTAATTAGACACCTCTGCTCTCTAGTGAATGCCTTATAAATAATGCTCTCAACTTTAGCAATGCTGGCTAACAGAATTATCTTTCCTCAGGGGTCAGAGCCTAGATGGCCAACTGAGAGCAGTGAATTTTGAGAGCTCCATAAACTAGTATAAAAATACAGGAAAATTGTATTACTTTCAAGTTTAAAACATCAGAAATCTATAAACTACTAAACTACATAAATATCAATTTTGGTGGAGATATACAAAACGTTTCCTGTCGAATAACTTGGAAATATATTGAGTCACTGAATATGAACAACTCAAGGAATTCTCATCCAGATGCTGCTTTGAAAAAGAACTGCAATTGATGACATCTACCTTACAGGAATTATCTTTGAAGATGGATGGCTTTAAAAATGACTTAGAAAACCTTAAATGAAATTCTCAAAAACAGACTGGTACTCTTAAGGAACTATCACAGCAACACCATACAAAAATAACAAATATAGAGACTTCTCTAACTGATATTGAAGGGAGACTGAAAGAGGAAGAATTCCAAAAAGAATTTATGCTTAAACAGAGTACATGGCTGCTTAACAAAATAGATGACTTAGAAAACAGGGAAAGGAGAAACAACATAAGTTATTTGGTCTGCCTGAAAACACTGAAGGATAAGACATTATTTCATTCTTAACAACCTGGATTCCTGAATTTTTAGACTTGAAAGAGGGAAATGAAAGGGCACATAGAGCACTAAGGAAACCTGCTTCTAACTCAACAAATACTCCATCTAGATCAATAGTTATAAAATTTCTTTCATTAATGGACAAGAAACTAATATTAAAATCTGCTTGGAAAAAATCACCCTTAAAATACAATCAAAGCCTGATAAGGTTTGACAATGATTATTCTTCCAGAATACTAGAACAAAGGAAAAAAGTCTGGCCAATAATAAAATTGTTGAAACAAAACATTAAAGCACAGCTGGTCTTTCCAGCCAAGATAAAAATACTTTTTGCCAATGAGATGAGAACCTTTGATGACTTAGAAGAAGCTACTATATTCATCAAAAACAACATAGTGTCTAACCAAGAAGAAATGGAATGGATGGCCCCTACTCTTAAAAGAATAAAAGAAACAAATCCTTGGACTATTTCTAGAAAGAAGAAACAAAAACTGATTTCATGATAGCTTTCCCCAAAAAATAACTATTGCAACTACACCTCTCAAAGTATCAACTGATACGATACATCACTTGTCATCTGTTTTTATTAAAAAAAATATGGTTTCTTAAACAACCATGAAACAGTAATTTATTCAGAATGTTCAAATAGTTCAATAATTTTTCACAAAGGTAGGTCAAGATGGATTACTATTTACATTATATATAAGCCAAATAAAGCAACATATAATACAAACATAGATGTTTCTATTCCCTTACTTGAACTGACTGAATACTTATCTTGTTCATTTTTTATTGATTGTACTTAAAATAATTTAAGTAATTAATTAATTCAATAAGGTACCATTCATCAGAGTTTAGACTCAAATGTAACAAATTAACATAATATATAATAGCAGTAACAGTAGAGTATTTTGAAAAAAATGATGTCATGGAGACTAATGCCTTCTTCAGTTAAAGTATGATTTAGAAATGTCATGTATATCCTGGTTAAATAATAGCAGCAAGCTCATAGTACAAATGTCATCATTATTCTGTCTAAATATAGTTAATATCAATTTTGGCAGGTATCACAGCTATGAGTGCTGTTTGATCAATCCTGCAATGGTGTGCATGGATGCAGCTGTGTCTGGCAGCTAGTAAAAATGTTATTATTATTCTGTCTAAACATAGTTAATATCAATTATGACAGGTATCATAGCTTTGAGTGCTGTTTGATTAAGCCTGACATGGTGTGTGTCGATGCAGCTGTGACTGGCAGCTGTTGTATGTTGCCGATTTCATCTCCTAGAAGTTGTGGGTTGCAGCTTTGGATTGAGGGTTACTGATACTTGTGTATTAGGAAGAGACATTTGGTGTTTTAGTCTGGATCCAGGGGAAGGGGGTGGATAAAACTAATTTAGGATATTTTTTCAGCGAATACTTTGTTTATACATCTGTTGAGTGAGAGGTGGGAAGGCTGAAAGAATGTGTTATCTCTTGTTGTGGTGGCTAGTTGGGAGGTTTTTTTTGGATCTGTTTGCTCTACGTTCCTTTCCTGGCTGATGCCTTGCTGAAAGGGAGGGAATTTAGGCTTTAGGTTGCAGTGAAGTGAAGCTTTGCTTCAGGTGCATCATGAGCATCTGGTATGCAGTCACACTAACAGAAACAGAGGCTCCCAGGTTGCTATGGTAACAGAGACAGAGTGACAATAATGCTTAACAGCTCTCAGGAGCCTCCGAGATGATTCTCGGCAATGAAGTTTTTGGTTTTAAAAAATATATATATATAATAAAAGGGCTGTTTTAAACCACATGTACACATACTGATGGTCTCCCAACACTTCATTTAGCTCATTGAGTTGATTCTTGATAAAAAAAAAAATTAAATAATAAGCGCAATTTTATATATAAGATGTATTTTGGTCCAAACACATTAAGGACTTACATAAGAGTAGAAGTTTGAGTAATTGTGAGAGACTAAGACCAATTGGTCTTGTGCAGTACCTTTTGCAGTGGTCTGGGAGGTGAGCTTGCTCGGACGTGTTGGGCATATGCGTTTAGCTGATTCTAGGGGTGTTTGGGGTTGCTGGGAAGTGCTAGAGAGTCATTAGATTTCCTTCATGGAAATATCTGTGGGAATGGAAGGTCTGTTGAGTGGTTCACTAGCAGAGTGGCCACTGCATGTAACAGCCTGTTAAAATGGAACAGGACAAATATTGATTTGGATATTTTAAGAACAGCCTGGAAACACATCACATGAACTAGTGAATGATATTCTGGCAAAACTGGATGGGCATTGTTGCCCATGCTTGAAGTACTGATATTTATGTATGTAAGGATTGAAATATACTTATAACAAATAAAAAACTAGAAGGGTCTCATAACTTAAAGTCTATGAACTATATAAGCATGCTTGGAAGGAGCTAATAATTAGAATAAGCATTACAGCTTGTGATCTCTCAAATAACTAAGCACAGCCAAAAACAAACAAAAAAAAAAACACACACACACACAATAGTTATGTAATATATGAATTTAGTAAATCTAGACATAAAATATATAATCATCATATCAGATGAAGCAGTCTGTTGAATTTAGATATTAAAGACAGGTTTTAATAACATAGGCTTGTGTATAATAACACTACTGCCTTAACTTGTCATAAATAACATATACTATATTGAACTTCAAGGGGAAGCATGATGATTTTCTTATATAAGTAAATATGCATAACAAGTCATGTGATTGCTTTAACTTGAATTGTAGTTTTTGTAACCCATCTTGACCATATATAGTACTTAAGCAGTTACCAAGGTAACTAATGTTTTATACATGACATCAAACTGACAAAGTTCACAGAATGTAACAATCATATTCTGAACAAATAGTATTAAATTGACAATAATCACTCAGTTTAACCTTTGCTGATTATACAAAATAGAATGTTGCCATTTAAATCTAAAAACTTTCAATATATGCCATAAAATGGCAATTTATCAATATGGAAAGGGAACTTGTAATCATCAATCAAAATAAGAAAATTTGTTGTTTTTAACCTATAATTTCACTCATTTTATAATAAAAAATGACAGATATGAAAATCCTTAAGTGTAGGAAATGGGGGGATGAGGGATGCACTGATAATTAAAATGTACTAACTTTCATCAATGTTCACATAAAACAAACTTGATGCTTTAAGTAAGTTAGCAACAAACAAAGTGATTACTTAAATGCTGGCAAAAAATGAAATATAACTTCTGATATATCATATCCAGTAAAATACATTGTATTATAAACAATACATATAAATATTATTACCATCTATTTATATTAAGTAATACGTTTTGAAAGACTTCGTCAATACGGGTGAATATGATAAGTAGCTGTGTGCTATAATCTTTTACTGAGGTTTTATATATGATACATCCTACTTTACTATGATTGAATTGCTTGTCATCTATCTTTCAAGTTAATATGAATTGCTTATGCAATAAGTAGACATTTATATTGCATTAGAAGTCTGTCTAATCTACAATAGTATTATATCTGTTCAAAATAATATAAATATTGCTTATTCCTATTACAAATATTCTCCATATGATAATTCAATTCATGGAGCTTAGATGTTCTGGATTGTCAAGGTATGAGTGATAATCTGATGGGGTTTCACTTCATAATACTGAAATATCAAAACTCTGAAAATGAGAAAACTTCATAATATGGAAGCTCAAAATACTGAAAATCAAAATCCTGAATGTCAAAATACTGAAAACAGATAAGATACATATACTGACTGTAAACAACAAAAAACTAATTCCATTCCTTCAAATATAAGCAGGGGGGCAAGCCCCTCTTCACCCCACATGTGGGGGCCTGCACCCCCCATACCCCCTGTTACTTAAATATATCAACTCCAAGATTGAACTTATTGTAGTGAAGTGGAATCTTGGAGTTGATATATTTAATTAGCAGGGGGCGTGGAGGGCACAGCCCCCACATGAGGGGTGCTGGGAGGCTTGCCCCCCTGCTTATGCTTGGTGGAAAGCAATATGATTTATCTTGTTTAAACTCAGTATATGTATGCTGTGTGTTTTCAGTATTTTGAGTTTCAGTATTTTGAGTTTTCAGGATTTTAAACTTTCAGGATTTAGATTTCAGTGTTCTGAGTTTCAGTATTGTATATTATGAAGTGAAACCTCTGAAACCATCAGATTAGGAATTATTTTCATTCCATGGCTAGTGCAGATCTTAGATTTGTTAACATTTATTAATTTAAATGTATTTCACAAAAACATTTTTAGTATGCCTGACCAAAACATTACTTTATTGGTAAACACTCCAAGTATAAAACTGATAATTTCCTTTAAAAGCTCAAACATATACTTTATAGTTATCAGAGGAAAATATTTAATAGTCACAATAAAACCAAAAATACATAATCTAAATAACCTAAGATGAATTTAATTTTATTATCTTTAAATACCAATGGGTTATACAATCCTAGTAAGAAAACAAATCTACTGAAATATTTAAAACTGAACAAGGCACAAACTGTTTTCTTTCAAGAAACTCATTTCAAAACCAATGACAATTACAAATGGAATCCTAAGGAATATATTATATTGGCGCAATCCACTTATAAGACAAAGGCAAAAGGGGTAGCAATTTTATGAAAAAACAAATGTGATTAACCCATAAATCATTTATACGTATGAAGATAAAGAAGGCCTTATGACATTATTAACAGTTAAATATAATAACAGAATATTGACCCTAGCCAACCTATACTGGTTCCCAGGCATTGGAACAGGAACTGTTAAAAAACACTTAGATTTCATTTCCAATAATTAGAAAGGCAACTTAATATTATGAAGAGATTTTAACTGTATATTTGTGATATTTCTGAAACTACAATAAAAGATCGCTGCATACATCTGCTGTATCAAAAGCTTTAAACGGGCGGGTAGAATAATTTCATCTTGTAGATACTTTCAGATTTAAAGAATATAAATCTTTGTTGTTTTCCCATAAAGATCACAGATTTGGTACCCAAACTATTATAGATAAAATATTTGCTGCCCATGACTTACACTCTAAAATCATTTTCTCAATCACTCCCTGCCCCTTTTCAAACAACAATTCATTGATACTAAAACTTCAAAATTGGTACAAACCATTAATCTTTAACTCCAGAATTCCAGCATATATAACTAAAATTAAAGAGTTCCAACCCTGGTTATTATCTGAATTACAGTTCTTCTTAGATATTAATTACACCACAGAGATAAAATAAAACTATGGGACTCATTAAAAGCTTACATATATGGTAAAACCCTAACCTGGTATAAAAAACTTAGAGAATGGGATTCTGCATTATTAGATCTACAATTCAAACCTTTGTAAGTAAAAGCTGAAAAAATCAAAATCATTTGGAGATGGAAAAGAAAGTAGAAGTATTAAACAATAAATACAATGAGATTCTAACACATAAAACTAGTTTAGCTTTAGAAAAACTAAAAATTAATACCTTGGCCACTTCCCCCAAATATGTACATAATTTATCCACAAGAATCAAAATACAATCAAAAGCTAATAACATTAAAAGTATCTTCCATGAAAAGAAAGGGAAAAATGTCTCAGATATAGGTGACATTCTTGATGCCTATAGAAATCACTATATGGAACATTTTCAAAAAGAAAAAATACATACAAATCAATTAAATCTAGTTGAAAAATGTTCTAATATAAAACAAAAATTCAAGAAAAATTAAAACTAGATCTGCAAGCACTCATATCTTACAAAGAATTTACAGATACAATAAAAGAGGGTAAAATAATAAAGTTATAGGTATAGATGGCATAATTATCGAAATATATAAACTTTTTCATTCAAAGATACTGTCCTTCTTCCATAAAACTCTATTAGAAATTCAGTCACAAGCTTTAATACCACCCTCTTGGAGCTATTCCTTAATCAAACCAATCTTAAAGGAAAACAAATCCCCAAACCTCTGTATCTCATATAGACCTATAGCATTATTAAATAATGACTATAAGATATTTCTGACAATATTAAAATTCCACTATCCAAAACAATAAATAATGAACAAACTGGATTTATATATCATAGACACACATATATGACAATATTAAAAGGATAATTGTTCTTATAGATTATGTTAATAAAGAAAATAAAGAAACACTCATAATTGGCTTAGATATAGAGAAGGCCTTTGATTCCCTAAATTGGGACTATTTATTCAAAATCCTAATGCTATTTGAATTTCCTGCAGCATTTGTTCATCTCCTAAAGAATATAAATACAAATAATTTAACATATGTCAAGTTAAGTCATTTTACCTCTGAAGCTATACATATAACAAATGGCACTAAATAAGGGAGTCCCATGTCACCAATTCTGTTTGCCCTAGCTATTGAAATACTGGCAGATTCAATTTGTAGCAATATAAAAATCAAAGGAATAGATGTTTATGAACAATACAATTCTAAAGTAATGCTATTTGCTGATGACATATTACTAACATTATCTAATACAAAAGAGACATTAAAAGAATTAGGTATATTAATTGACAAATTTCACATGACTTCAGGACTCCAGTTCAATAAATCAAAATCAAAAATGTTATTTTTAAATAAAAAAAGAACTGCATACTAAGGGGCATCACATCATAAGGAAACAAGAATCTACCTTAAAATATCTAGGAATTGAGTTATGCAAGGATAATAATGAATTAGTCTCAAAAACAACCATAATATCATCACCACAATGAAAATCTCTGTGGAAAAATGGAAAAAAAATAATATTAACATTTGAAGATAACTACAGTTAATAAAAATGGTTTTACTGCCAAAGATCCTATATATAGCCTTGGAAATACAACTGTTACCAGAAAAGAATATATGTAATGAAATAAATTCATGCCTAATAAAATTTTTATGGTTTCCCAAAAGAAACAGACTAGCTTTAATACATCATATTAGACCATGCAAACAGGGAGGATTAAAGTTTCCTGATATAGAAACATACATAAAACCATCAATACCTAAAACAATCTCAGATTGGATGAGTCCAAATTACTCTGAAAATTGGAAAGAATTACTAACTGTAATACCAATAAGTTTTATTTTTTATTTTATTTATTTTTTATTTTATAGGTTTGCCTGACTGGGCTACAAATGCTCATTTTCAGTGGAGGCCCGAGGAGAAACGCTCCAAAAGAAAATATAAATTTTGCATATTGAATACATATAGAAATACATTCATGAGTACCACAGATTACTGCATTAGAGTGCCACATATTACATTTATCAGTACCACACATTATTGCATTACAGTGCCATACATTAAACTGTGGCAAGTGAAATGCATATAGAAATACATTCATCAGAGGGATACATTCATAATTACATATTATATACATAATAGTGCAATAGTTACATAGCTGAAATATTTTACTAGTTATGTTTGTACAGTGGTGTACCAAGAAGAGAAGATAAAGTAGTAAGTTTGTTTATTGAAGGGAAGGAAGAGAGAAGAGAAGTAGAAGGTTATAGGGGAATGTTTACGGGGATAATTACATTGGCAGGTCCATTTTTCATGAAGGTATTTTTTTTTTGTAGTGGTTTTGAATTGATTGGGATGTTCAAAGGATCTTATATCTAGTGGTAGGCTATTCCAGGCCTTGGAAGGGTTAAAGCTATAGACTAGGTGACCCATTTTGGTCCTTGGTTTGTAGATTTTTAGTAGGCCTCATTCAGAACTGTGGAGTGATCTAGTTGGTAGGTAATGAGAGATTAGAAATGAGATAGTTGGACAGAAAGAGGTTTTGTAGAGAATGGAATGAATAATCTGAAACTGATTACATTGAAGCAGGTTAGGTAATTCTAGGCAATTTAGTTATTTTCGTGAGAGACAGTGATGGGACTTGTAAAACTTTTGAGCAGCAAATCTGGAAATCCTGTTATAAGTTGTTTCTAACGTGTTTAGCATTCCAGTGTTGAGGCTAGTGAGAAGTAACGTGGGTAAGAGGAAAGCATTTGAAAGGGTTAGTTTTGCTGTTTTGGTAAGATATTTTTTGTATCTGTAGAGGAGACCTAGCTTGAGATGTGTTTTTTGGATACAATTATTGACATGTAAATCAAAGGTTAGTCTATCATCAACAGTGACACCTAAGAGTTTTGTACTGGTGTCCACCTGTATT
Source organism: Protopterus annectens (assembly GCF_019279795.1). NCBI lineage: Eukaryota > Metazoa > Chordata > Ceratodontiformes > Protopteridae > Protopterus > Protopterus annectens. Next base: position 223,879,527 of record NC_056729.1, on the reverse strand, counting down.
TGAGTATTATTTTGCGACAGTATGGAGAAGGAAGACTTTATGTGGTTAAGGTTTTTAGGGAGAAACAGTAGTAATTTGTTTTTCTTTGGATTAAGGATACATTGGTTTTCGGATATCCAGTTTTCTACAGAGTTAAAAGAGGACCGTGTGTCTGATTTTAGTTGAGTTGGTGATTCAGCAATAGTGATAAGTGTAGAATCATCTGTGTATTGTTTCATTGAGGATCCAGGACAGGAAGAGTAGAGAAGGTTGGCAAAGATGTTAAAAAGAAGTGGCCCAAGGATGGAGCCTTGTGGAACACCCATTTTAACAGGAAGAAGAGGGGTGAAAGCTGAGAGCCATTTGACTGATTGGAGTCAATCAGAGAGATAGCTGTTAAACCAAGATATGGTAGATGGAGAAAAGTGTAGGTTTGCTAGTTTAAGGATAAGAAGTTTATGAGAGACTGTATCAAAGGCTTTAGAGAGGTCAATGAAGAGATAGGAAATAAGTTTGTTACTGTCTCTAGCTAGTGATACAGAGTTTAGGATAGACAGGAGATCTGTAGCAGTGCTGTACATGGGACAAAAGTCATGTTGGGTAGGTGTGAGTAGATTTTCTTGCAGAAGGTAGCGTAAGACTTGATTGTGTATACATTTTTCCATAATTCTGGAGAGTGGTGAGAATATGGCTATGGGTCTAAAATTAGTTATATCTATGGAGTTTCCTCCTTTGTGTATTGGAAGGGTGTAAAATTGCTTCTAGATGGAAGGGACTGTGGATTCCGTAATAGAGCGTTTTATTAGAATAGAAACTGGGAAAGCAAGAACATCAGCAACAGCCTGAAGGAATGTGGAGGGAATGTTGTCTACAGATCTGGAGCAAGGTTTTAATTTAGATATTAGTGTTTTAATATAGTTAGTGGAGACAGGTTTTATGGAGAAGGTAATGGTAGGGTTACTACTGATGGAAGAATTTGAGCTATCAGGTCTATTATTGTTGGTGGGATGGTTTGCGTCTTGATTTAGTAATTTGGATATTGAGTCTATAAAGTAGTTGTTAAATATGGAGGCAGCTTCCTCGTGTGTTTTGCCAGGATGAGGGTTAGGGGAGACTTGTGTACCTGGGTGTAGTATTTGATTTACAGAATGCCAGAACTTTTTTGGGTTGGACTTAAAGGTAGAAGATAGATTATTATAGAAGTTTTTATTACCTTTATTTATGTGACTTTTGGCAAGATTTCTAAGTTCTTTATATTTTTGGAGGTCTGGTTGATGTTGAGTTTTAGTCCAAATTTTCCATGCTCTGTATTTTGTTTTAGTAATGCATGTGTGCTTACAGTCAGCCACGAGGATATGTTAGACTTTATGCCAACTGTTCTAAGGGGTGCCAGAGAATTTAAAATACTAAGGAAAGTGGAGTTAAAAAGTGGACTGCTTCATCCAAGGGGAGTAGTTTTAAGAGATTCCAGTTCACTTTTGATAGTAAAGATTTGACAGTTTTAGGATTAAAGCTTGTTAGTTGTTGGTGTTTTATAAACCTTTGAGGTTTAGCTTGATGGGATGTATATCTAAGTAGTTTTACTGGGCAGTGATCACTTAGGGTATTTGGTAGTGTTTCAGGGTTATGGTATTTGGAAGGGTGAGAGACAAGAATCCAGTTAAGGAAAGATGAGGCTGTATGGGAGTTATTGAAGTGGGATCACAGATGAGTTGAGTAAAGCTGTAGAGATTAAGGTGTTGTGAGGAGTTTTGAGAGGAGAGAGATAGCCAGTTAATGTTGACACCCCCGAGAATGATAATTTCATTTTGGATGTGTTGGGAGATATGACCGAGCATATTTTCCACTAGGGGATATTATCACCTGGTAGAATGTAAATTGCTACAATGGTGATAGTGGAATGGGTATTTATATTTAGGTTTACAGATAAAATTTCAGCTGGGGAGAAGGCTTGGGATGTAAAAGTAGAGTTAGAAATGGTTAGAGTGTAGGATAGCAACACCTCCACCTTTCCTTTTTGGTTGATCTAGATGGTGTATGCTATAGCCAGAGGGCAAGATCTCTATGTCTTGGTGTTGGTATTTCAACCAGGTGTCAGTCAGAACAAGGATATCTGGGGTATGGTGGGAGATCCAAGCATGTAGTTCACTTACTTTGTTCAGAATACTCCTAGTGTTTATTGAAGAGAAGATGTTTATTTGGGAGATTATTAACTTTGAGATTAGGAGGGATAGCAGTGGGGTGTGTTGGACCAGGGCTGGGATGGATGTCTCCAGCTAAGTGAACATTTTTGTGGAGGTAGATGAGTTTGAGCATATTAGCAGTGGGGGTGTAGTATTTGGTTTTGTATTTGGTACGGATGAGTTGGATGTTAGGTAAGTGTATTTTTAGCAAGGGAGTATTTAATGAGAAGATAGATGGAAAAATGGAGAAGGACTGGTGATTATTTATATGGCTACAGCAATCTGGGTTTGTAGGGGAGATATATTTGGGGTGTAAGTGGATGTTAAGATATGTGAGTATAAGAAGGAGGAGTAGGAAACACAGTAATAGGATGGATGTAGTTAGAAAAGCATTGATTTTACTCTTGGAGGAGTACATATTGTAGGGTGTTTTTAGTTAATAAAATGCATGGGAGTACATTTTTTTGGTCTATTAGATAGTGGTAATAGTGTATACCAGCTAGTACCTGTAGGGGGGAGGGGAGTTAGAATATTTTGTTGCAGCAGTAAGAGAGTTGAGGTATAGTCTATTACAGGTGGGGGTTGGAGTATGTTGTGGGAGGTGCAAAGTAGTTAGCTATAAAGGAAATTATATGGGGGTGTGTGGGAATGGGGGGTAGAGAAGTGAGCCTGAGCAAAGCGAGGGCAAATGGAGCAAGTTGAGTTTGAAAATGGAGCCTGGAGTCCTAGAAGGTAATATCACCTCCTGCAGAGGTCTTATTGGTGGGATGGGGGTTATGAGAGTTTACAGCACTCTATGTAGGCATGGCTAGAGCTAAGCCCATAGACAAGCACAGTCCAGAAATAATCACTAAAAACTCTAACAGAATAGGGCTATGCGCTGTTCATAGTAAGAAAAAGAGGTTTTGTTGTGTAGTACTATCAGGTAAGAAATAACTTAAAACAGGCTTGGTAAGAGTTATCTTAACACAGGCTAATGAGTCTAGCATGTAATAGACATAAGTTTGTTGAAACTAACAGTCTATTAAGAAATGGGGGGATTCCTTGCTGCCAAGCTACTTTACAGCATACCAACTTGCTAGAGGCTACAGTAGATAACACCTTAAATAAGTATATTGTAAAATGTAAAAACTAAGCCAACATACTTTGCAGATAACGAGACACTGCAAGGTAAGAGAACAGAGCTGTGTGATGAGCGAGTTTCATTGCAACCATTTAATGCAGCATGAAGTACTTTTAACAGTACACTGTCAGTATGGAGAGGAAAAAGACAAACTTGGCTGATAGCTGAGGAGCGAAAAAAGATAATAATAAAAATTGTTACCAAATATGGTGTTTAGCACATAAAATATAGATGGAGTAATTTTAGTGAGGACAGAAAGAGAAACTCAAACAATATGAACACAAACTGTTAAGACTACCACATCTGCATTCACTCTAGCACAGTAGTACAAATGCAATGCTACACAAAATTTAGCTTTAAAATGCTGCTATAGTTAATAAATATACTTAGAAAAAAACAGTTAAAACAGGTGTGCAATCGGGTTCTCACATTCCTCTGAACATAGCAGAACACACAGTCAAAGCTAGACAGCAGAATATTATACCTGTTGCAGTGAGCATTATATACTACTGCATAATTGACATGTATGACAAGAAAAAAGAAGTTGTTACTAAAGGAGGTAAAACAGTAAGCAAACAAATGCATTAACCAATGGATACAACTCACAGCAAGATAGCTTGGTACATGGTAAGACAGCTAAAACTACTGTAGAGGAGCCAGGCATAAAAGTATACAGTGCAGCATTTATAATAAGTGAGTTTTAAAACAGAGCAGGCAGCTACTCAACAAATCTTAGTAGCTGTAGTTGAATTAGACATAATGTATACAGGGCAGCATTTACATTAGTGAGTTCTAAACCACAGAGCAGGCATCTAGTCAATAAGTCTAAATAGCTGTAATCACAATATTAGTTGAACCAGGCATTGATTTACCAACAAAATTCAAATAACAGATAAAAACAATTTGCCATGGCACATATTATGTATTGGTATGCAGTATAACATAACTAAAACTACTAAAACTCCTATTATTAATTAATAGATCGACTCATTTAGGAAAATTATTAATGCAAATATAGACTTAAAAATCTGGTTTGATCTTTTAACAGCATTTATAGCCACAAAGAACTTTCCACACAAAATATATAGAGAAATTATTAATTCCTGGAACAGAAAGGATTTGTTTGTTGGCTCCAATGTATCAAAGAACTAAAAGTTTTAGATATGCAAGTAATAAAAACAACATACACAATTCCACAATGGGACTGGCTAACTTTACAGAGTATTCTGTCATATTCACAAGATTTAAGTAGAATAATTAACAATTCTTCATTTAAAGAAATACCTAAATTTATGAAATACATATATGAAATCATGTATAATGACTTTGACATGGAAAACAGTCTTTCAAAATTTTACAGAATATTGATAAACTATAAAACAACATCCAAAACCTCATATTGGAAATATATAACAAAAGGACACACAAAACAGTTAACTGAAGATATTAAAACAAATATCTTATTATCGATAAAATAAACATCCTTTACATAATACTGGAATGTTTTAATTGGAAATGCTTGCACAGAGCATTCTTAACACCAGACAGAATCAGTAAAATTAGTTCTTCCATAAAAGGAATATGTTGGAGATGTGAGCAAGTACACAATGCAGATTGGAACCACATTTTCTATGATTCTGTTAAAATTAAGCCATTTTGGAATGGTATTAATAACTTTCTACAAGCCTTATGTAATGAATCATTTTATTTAACTAAAGCTCTTGTATTTAATGTGAACAAAGGTCATCATTTGAATAGATCAAATATGTATGTAGTATGGAATATACTTGCAATTTCAAGGAAATGTATAACAAGAAGATGGAATACAAACACAATACCAACTTTGGAAGACTTCTACAGCCTATTGAAGACCACAGCATTATTGGAAATTAAAATTAAAGAACTAAGAATTTATTATCCAAAACCATTTATCACCAACCCTTGGGGAAAGTCTTATCGTTGAGTGACACTATACAATAATTGATCAGACACTCTCATAATGGATTGGACATACTTCTAAAGTAACTGTATATATTAAGATCTGTTATAGTGTCAAGCTAATGTAAATAGTGCACATAGTTATTTTAGATGTCATGTATAAATACTATGGAATTCATTCTAATATACAAATTTTGAGAAAAAAAGAATTATCTTTCCTCTAAACAATTGCAGCTACACGCTTTTAAAGGAGAAGAGCGGTGTTCAATATTCCTGCATTTTCAGTCTTTTTTTATTTTATTTAGTTAGTTATTTTGATGTGTTAGCACTTGATGTTACAGGTTCCAACATTTCAATATGGAGCCTTATTTTCTTTTTGTGTTCCCTATGTGGTGGCTGATGTTGAATGATGTGTCTAACACCAGCCTCACATACTTGAGTGATGCAATGATTGCTATAGCAATATTACTGTGGTTAGTGATTTCTAATGCACTTATTAGATTACATAAATGTTGTCTCATTCTGAAAAGCATTTATTTTGTTTTGGATGAGATTAGTAGTTTCTTAATTTTGTTCCAGCTTGCATTTTTTTTTTTTTTTTTTGGAAGTACAGCTGAATATGCCATAGTACTTCAATGCACTATCCATGTCAGCTCTCACTTGAACTGTCTCATAATTTGTTGCTTCCTTCTAGGGAATCATGGATGCTGCTGGTTGTTGTGTACTAATCAGGCTCTTATATTTGAGGATACTATGCTCACTAAAACATGCCAGGATCCCTTTCCTTTGCTTTGTGGAGGCCCCTTCACTGTGGCCTATTTCTATATCTGATATGTGGTACTGCAACAAATATATATCCTCTAAAATCATTTTCTCCAAAACATTTATCTTCTTACTCTGGTCTTTAATTAACTTCCTTCTAAGACACTGAGATGCTAATTTTCCTGTTTTATTCTATTAGTTTTTCTGTGCAACTGCTAATTTATACAAAAGAGTTGCTGCTCTTATGACCAAAATCCATCCTTATTGCTTCAAGGCAGTGTGGTGATAGGCCTCCAATTCATAGAGATCTTCCATACCTCTCCACCTGTTTGAGCAAGAAATCTGGACAAAGCCATGAATAAAAGTGGGACAAAGGCCCAAAAAGTGGGACAATTTTTTAAATATTGCTCTTACAAACTTAGAAAGTTGATAGAATAAACAGGTTTTGCATTAGCATGCATTTTCTGAAGGGTATGAAGTCTGAAACTGAAATGTCTGTCATTATTTTCTAACTTCAGTCTTTAATGATTTGCAACTTATTTGCCACAATTTTATGAAACATAGACCAAATATATGAGGCAAAACTCTGGACATTCTGTGAAAGTCTGTACAGTTGAAAGATATGATAGCTTCTCAAACCTCAACACCATTTTTCCTGTAATGCTGCTTCTTTATGTATTTCTAACAGTACTTGATTGTTTCCCTTATTCATCATGAGCATATGCTTGCTTTGCTTTAAAAGAACACCAGACTCAGTAGTTTACGCTGTCATATCAAGAAAGCAGCTTTCTTGAGCTGCCAATTTCATGAAGGTTATCTATGCGCCCCCAAAGAAATGCATCTATAAAATCTTTAATTTAATAAAAAAAATACATATTTTGGATAACAGAATGATGTTAAGCAAGATAGTCTGAGACACTATACATATCTATTAAAAAATATGTGCTGCTGGTGTTTACTGCAAAAGTGTCAGTGAGACATAAAACAGTGACTTTACTAGTCAGTCACAAGAGGCTACAACACACCGTGATTAAAAGTGAGAATCATTTTTAACTTTTTTTTTTGACCACCTAATTTCCAGACTTCCCTGGGCTCAACCAGCCAGTTATTATCCCAGATGGCCTGCTTATTAGCTGAAACATCTGGTAGTTGTAGATATCAGGAGCTATAGGATACACTCAAAACACAGTGGAAGACAATCAGTGCAAGGCTAGGAAAATGTTAGATTGTCCCAACATCTGTCCGTCTGTACGCTGATACATACTAACAGTTCTGTGCTTAACTGCATGCATTCTTTGAACAAGCTTCAGCCTTCACATAAACCTGAGGATTATTGCTCAGTACTGGACCTTTCCCCAACAGGTGCTTGTTTTGCATGATGTAAACAACTCTCTTTCTTCAAAAGAAATAATCAGCCCAGAGTGACCGTTCTCTTCCAGCCATCCACTATTTTCTACTCCAACACTTCAATCAGTAATTGAACATTGAGTTAAATTTGGATTTGAATTGGTCCAGCCTGAGACACTAATCAAGCCAATGTATCAGTGATCTGCAATGGTTAACAAATTCAAAATAAAATAAAATAAACCTGCCGAATGTGGACTATAATCAAGTCTCTGTACACCTTTAGCTAAGAGGAGGCATTTTTGATTGACATTTGATTTTAATGTCAACTAAATCCTTTCTGAGTTTGTTTTTTGCTACAACCAATGCTGTCAACCCTCAAAAATAAAAGTCACTTTTTTCAGGTGTCGCTGGCTAATGTAAAGTTAGTATGTACAAACTAAGAAAATGAATACTTAAGGTTACATCATCATGATGTGTTAAAGCTTTTGCCTTTCAGGTGCAAGCAGTCTTTTGTCTTAAGTCTTCTACAGATTATGACACGTCTGATAAAGAAAAACAGTAGCAAATAGATATGAGCTCAAACATCTGTTTCACTGAAAACAAAAAACAGTTGCAGCAATTTTACTGTCTTCTTTTTGTTCTGTCTGGCCTTCAGCCTGCACGAGAAAGTCATATTCTAGATGGTTTTCTTCACTAGTTTATATATACCCCATAATTATTTTTTATCCTCTTTCTTTAAGTGTGCGTTGCAAAGATATTGTCACTATTTTAGCCATAGGATGGAAAAGACCTTTTCTTTTTTCCTTGTCAACCTTGAATTTATAGTGCAGTAGCAATTGTTTTATGTCTGGCAATGCTTTGAAAGGAACATGTCATTTCCCTTCTGTACACAGAGATATTTCAGAATGTACTGAAACATACAGTAATTGAACATTCAGAGCAGACCTTAATCTTGACTTTTTAGAATGCATTTCCAAGAATAGGTAGAAATGAAGAGGTCACTTTATGTTATTCATTGAAAAACATGTGGCCTTTGATAAAATTAGTTTTGTTTTTCAAGCTGAATCTCTAAAACCATGTTCAGTCATTAAAGAAGGCATTGCAATATGTTTGCATCTAGGGGCATTCATCTTACTGTTACATAACAGCATCTGATTAGCTGCAGGGAAGAATGATGTCATTCAAAATAGTATAAAGTATACAAGGATAGCTGAAAAATAAACTGGAGAATGCAAATGTCATTTCAATTCAGCAATGTTCATTTGCCAAAAAGTACAAAGGAGTACAGATTTACCATTACATACTTAACTAAAAACTTTGTGATATTGTAAAAACATGTGTACCACCCCTGAGTGTGAGGGTTGGTAAGCATCTTGATATGAATTTTCAGATTTTGTAGATGTGTTTGGTGAAAATTTTCAGTTAGTATTGACTACATGCATAATCCATAGAAATACTCCCATTATGAATATATTGCTCCTCATTGCCTCTGTATGTGGATTTATATATTTCTATTAATTAGAAGTGTAAGAGATAGTGGTGTAAGTACAGTCCTTTCTATACTTAATTGCTTTGTCATGTTTCCTGTTTCTGAAAACTGGACATTTGTATATTTAACAACGTTTGAGCAAACAGTTTGAACTGCTTACCTGCAAGAACATTCTGAGAAACTGTCACTGAGGCAGTTTTGACTGTATGGTGATACTTTTTATTTTCATATAACATACAATGACATCTGCCCATGCATTTTGTTTTTATTATAGGTTCATAGCTTAGTCCATAGGCAAATACTAGGCTATCCATTTGTAGACTATTACAACCCTAGCTAATAACCAGCGGTCAAAATCAAACGCTGTACCTCATATGTCTGATGTAAAGACCTTAAACATTATGCACAGCCTCACCTCTTCCTTTGATACTGTGCCCATACCTCTTCATATGGCCCTGGAACCCCATGTTTCTTATGGGATGTAAGCCTACAGTATCCTGTTTTCACAGCTTTCGAGCACCCTCCCCCCCCATCTCCCACACACATACATGTGCCATGCCAGTATGCTAGGGTTGCACTTCTACATACAACAGGACATTTGCCTCACTCTCCCTGAGAGCCATCACAGTGCTTTTGAAATGGACTGGGTTTATTACAGGCAGAACTCCTTCCTTTATTCTTTAGTATTACACAGGTAAAGTGCTTTGTTTAAATTCCTCTTTATCTTAGTTACACAGTTGAAAGTGCTTTTTCACAAGTTTGTGGTATACTTTATACTGTACTAAAAGTAGTTAGACAGTCAATATAGCAGCTATGCTATGGGTGCCAGATAGTGAACTATTGTGTAATTTGCTGACTATGCACAATGCATTAACCATACATAATGGTGTAAGGTGTACATGAACAAAAACCAAAGCAGGAACAGACAACTCCATAGCTCTTCAACTCTTTATTGAAAATAAGAAAGACAAAAGAACACTGGTGACAAGTAAAATTAAGTGCTTTTCGTCTAGTGTAGTAACTAGACTTCTTCAGATTAGGCACATGTATCCTTATTCACATGGAATGTGTATATCTGCAGTGTCATAGTGCTGAGCTATGGTATACAACACGTCATTCACAAATATAGATCCATGAGAATAGTGCTAACATATTGGTCATCAAGTGGACCTACCAAGTGTCCATGGCTACCTTGGCAAGTGTAGAAAGAAAGAAAGATTCCTACATGTATGCAGAATTTCTGTGTTCCACTAGCAATTGTGCTTTAAAGATAGCCTGCTGGTCTGCTATGATGGCCTTTTAAAGAAATCGGGCACTGAATACAAAGTGGAGCAGGTTTTTAATGATACTACTGACATCTCCCCAACTTGAGAGCAACATCATTATCATTATTTTGACTTGCGGTGATGTTACTCCTACCTGCTGCAATAAGGAGAGCCAGATGATCAGGAGAGTGAGTCAGAGGTGTACTGTAAGCCCCTTTTTCTTGGGGAGGGTATTAAAATTGTCTTGTATTATGTATAGTGCTGAGCAAGTATAAAGTAAGTGCTTTGCTTTTCAGCTGCGGACTAAAATCACCTTATCACAACTGTGTGCCACATAAGGCAGGATTATTTCCTCAAGTGTGCTCTGTGCCAGCATAGCTCTCAACTATCCAGATTTTCACAGAATAACCAGATTTTGTCTTAATAGTTTTGATCTGTTCCTCATAAAATGTGTAGTTATCTGGCAAATCATTGAGGACTGAAGTCAATAAATAAAGACAGACATTTGAGTTACAGACTTCATATCCATTACAAAATTCATGCAAACACAAAACCTTTCATTCTATTAACTTTATATAATGTTATAAGAGCAATATTAAAATGTTGTCCCTATTTTGGGCCTCAATACCCACATAATATTTGGCTTTGTCCAGATTTATTGTGCTAAGAGGTTGAGATATATGTGTGCTATTGTTGTGTACATTTGCACATCTGCAATTCTTGTTGGATTATATACATCTGTCATAATTTTTCCCATTGTTTCACTCATCTGCAGGTCCATTTCTGGCTGAGGAGAAGTGTCTGTGATCACCTCCATCACCCTCAAGCTGCTACTTTTGGCATTGAGTCACCAGTGCCTATATGGTTTGACTGTCAGCAGAGATGAAGGTTCCTCTCCTGATGCTAGAATTAAGGTCTTCTGGTAATACTGCATCACCCGTTGAGGGCACTGGTCATTGCCAAGTTGCAAGGGAAATGGAATGCTCACTTAAACAATACTGAGCATCTTCCTGCATGTCTGATAGAAATGTGTAACTGGTAGACCCTATCCCTCAGGCCTTCAGAGGAGCAACTGTTAACAAAGGATAATAAAAAAATAAAGAAAAATACATAAATCATATTCTGTGGTGGTACAGCGGTAGCATTTTTACCTCACAGCAAGAGGTTCTCCCGTTCGATCCATGGCTTGGCTTGGGAGTGTCTTCTGTGTGGAGTCTGCATGTCGTCCCCACTGTTGGGTAGCATTCGAAAGACATGTGTGCATAAATGGGCATGCTTTCGTTGAAGGTTGGGCGTTGAGCTGGCACCTCTGCGTTTTGTAAAAATCTACTGCCAATCATTAGCAGACCAGAGTTCCGATGTGGCGACCCCTTACCGGGGAAAAATCCGAAAGACAAACAACAACATAAATCATCAGCCACTCATGTGAGTGATGCTTCACTGACCTGACATCCAGCCACCCCACAGAACTACATCATCCCATTCCTAGTGAGCCTCATTCCTTATTTGTCATTCCCATTTCTTCCATCATTGTGCAGCACTCATAATTACCAATTCTACACACTCTATATGTATGTGTCCATCCACCTTCCTCTCCACCTTTTTGCATATATACCAGCTTTAACTGCCTGTGATACAATTGTCTGCCTGCCCTGCTACCTACTTTTCTTTCTCATTCCCACAATACCAACCCAAACAAATGTCCACAATTATCTTTATTTATGGAATTTATGAAAGGGGCTCTGTTCCCCTGGAATTATCCTTCATTCCACACCATTATTCATAGTTATCTTAGATGCTTACATTTGCTTTCTACCTTCTCCTATTCCTATCACCCCAATGCATATTCTCCCCATTTATATGAAGAAGTTGGTTGACACTTTTTCTGTATACACACACCCTGTTTTTTCTGTTGGCTGAACGTTTAGAGGCCAGCTGCTAGCCACAGGTATATGTCACAGCACTGCACATGGTGCATGCTCTGACTCTGAGCATGCCTTAGCTCTGATGTTCATCTTGTTTGCCATAAATGTTAATGTCAGGATGCTCCTGCTGTGTGGTAACAGAGTATTATTTATCCTCTTATTTCTGCTTTCTTTTGTGGTCCTTTGCTTGGAATACAGGTACTATCCCTACATCTCCAGTTAGCTTTCTGGAACTTTCTACAGCAGCCTCATTGAAAGTCAGTCTTTTCTTAAGCCCACCTAAATGTTTTACAGTTGTTTCCCAGTCAGATGGCTTTGCCTGTTTTAACCTTTAGATGCAAATGTGATAAAAAGCAATTATTTACACTTTAGTCAATAAAATACTACTTATGCATATGTAACCATTTTAGGTAGGTCTTAATAAACAACAAATGCATTTGCTCTCTGTTTTCCCTACGTGCACTGCAGAGACAAATGAAGCATTCCATGCCCCTGTAAGCATATGCCTGCTTGATTTTAAAAATCTAAGTATATCCATAGAACAAGCATTCTTATCAACCTTTTATATAGTTCTTTTAATCTAAGTATGTAGTTGTTCCGCATTTTTTTTATTATACATACATCAACATTTACTGAAAATACAGATCACACATCAAAAATATTGGCGCTACTACAAAGCTTAAACAATGGTGATGTTCAGTGAACAGAAGCATGATGACTAAATGCATTCATTCCAAATGATTTTACATGTATCTGTGTTTATAGAAAAAAGCCTCGAAAATACTCATACTACTCACACCTTGTCATGATAGGTTGCAACAAAAAAATGTGTTTAAAATAAGTTTTATAGTGTGTGGTATCCTTCAGCTCTTTTTTCTAATTGATCTTGTTTCCTTGCATGAAGCAGGCCCATCAGAATTTATGCATGGATATAAATCATTGACGACAGAGGCCTTCTGTCAGAATCACTATGTATCTGTTAGCATATATTGTGAGTATACCAAAAATTATATAATTATCATCTTCAGGAGTTTTGATGCCTGTCCAATCAAACAGAAAAAAAGGCAAAGTAAAAATGGTCCAGTCATTATTTAATCAGTTAAATTCTGGGATTTCCCTGCACATTTACATCATTTAAATGTTTCCACTGTGAGTTGCCAAACATAAATTCATCAAGCCTCAGCAACTACCTGAACCTTAACCTGCTGAAAAGAACTGCACAAAAATGCTGTTTTTATTTTATTTTTTTCAGGTAACACCCTCCCCAATATGAGGGTCTGCACCCACCATACCCCCCAAAAGTATATATTTATATATTTAACTATATGGTTGCACTATAAGAGGGGAAAGGTTAAACACCTGTAAATGGAACTTAGTGCCTGCACAATTCCCCAACAATGCTTTTCAATGGAAATGCCAGCTTTATTGGAGACTCATGTTTTTGGGAGTTGAGGCTTGAGGACTTTTTCGTCAAGCAGTTGTGTAATGCATTTCATTACATTCCAATGAATTTGAAAATGGGTAGTTAGTGATTCAGCACACTTACAACATCATGTGTGGCATTCTTTTATTAGGGTTACCATCTGTCTCTCTTTACACAGAACAGTTATTTGGGAAGGTTGTCCTGTAAAGGGGGGGGGGGGCATTGCAGATGGCAAATGTCATGAAGTTTTAAGGCAAAAAAAATGTTTCCTGACCTTCTTGTAATAGTTGCATAAAACATTTATTTCTAATATATAAAACATCTTTATTTTATGTGAAACCAAGAAACAACTTATATTCTACAAGAATGAGATTTTATTTTATCAAAAAAGTGAATTACAGTCCTTTACACCAGTTGAGGGAATAAGGTGATTGGCAAAATCTTATATTTACATAAAAATGCCCATTTTGGGCAAATGAAAACATGGCAACCCTACCTGATAATAATTTGGTAGCTTCATCACAGTGCCATTCTACCAATTTATATATGTTTGCTACATGTGCTGCTAGACAGGGTTTTAACTGTCTGCACTGCTCTCTACAAGGCACTGCTTGTTGGCACAAAATGGAGGTAAATTTATATTGGCTTTCTCTTTCAGATTTAGTAACCTTTATAACTATATATGGTTATTGAATATCATGTGTCTGACAGTAAATGTTCTCTGACTAAGTAGCTCTCCAGATCATTCATTATTTTATTTATTTATTGCCATATGATGACTGGCTAGGTGAACTGGTTACCACACCCTTTTCACCCTAACATGGGCCATAAGAACAGCAGTTTAGTACATCAAATATCCAGAGATACCTCGCCGTTTACATAATCAAACTATTTCAATACCAGAGAGAGAAATAGAGTAAAGTGCTGAGAAGACAAGTATTTACAATGCAGACAGAGGAAAACAACTGAAGATTTTATAAACAATATTTTGAATGCAAGAATGAACAGAATTTGCCAGTGACATTTTCATTCAATAGGGGTATTTCAGTGTAAATGACAAATGCTTTGTTCTTTTCAGGTACAATAAAAATAATAAGGGATATCACACTTGTTAAAAACAGCACCCTATAATACAGCGTTTGATGTCAAACAAGTAAAAATACTACAGTGCATATTGGGAGAGGTAAATCTGACTGCAGCATGAATATTGCATACACCATCAATATTATGACAATGGGCTTGAAGTTCTTCCATTTGAGGGCTTAATCAATTTCTTTATAGTAGGTACAGGTGCACTTCTTAAGAAGGAACTTTTTTCAGCTTGCTTTTGAATGTGTACAATTTATTCTTGCCTGATTGCTGTTGGGAGTTGGTTCTACGTAATAAGTGTATGATTTTCAAATGTCCTTTTACCTCAAACTGTCTTAAATATGGGTCCAAGTGGGGAAAGTATCTTTATTTATATCCCCAGTGCATAGCTGTGGTGTCTGACTGCAACTTGGATTTGAATGGGGCACAGTGGTCCAACTTGATGATTTTAAAGATCTGGGTGTTCAGGAGTAGGGTTTCCTTAACTGGGAGCCATTTTTCTTGGATAGGACTAAGCAATGATGGGTTCACTGGTCAGATATAGGTTCATAGGTTGGTACTAGGCCATCAGCCCCTAGGGCCTATAAAAGCCTAGCCATAACAATTCCCTGGCTATTTCTTCCCACAATATTTACTTTACATTAAGACTAATCTGCAGATTTTATTAATTGTTGTATGTATTTTTTGTGTTATTTGTGCTTCAGCTGAAGGTTACTAATAGAAGGCTATATTCAGTTTTGGAATTAATGTTTCCTTGTGATAGCTAGTAGAAGGAATATTATAAATGTAATTAAAGGAGAGTGAGCGAACTGCTGAATTAATAAGAGTGCATATTCCCCTTGTGCTTCATCCATTGGCTAGTTGCTGACATCCAGACATCCTAAGCTTCAAGACAGACAAGTAAATTAAATATGGCATAGCTTAAGTGCCAATAGTGCAGCTCCAATCTACATCTATAAAAATTGACTTCTGTTTCTTGAGATCATAGTGAAAATAAATTAAAATATAAAAAAAAATACAAAAGCATGTCTCACATCAACAAAAAGTACTTCATAAGACTAAGCTCAAGACAAAAGAAAATGAAGTGTAAGCCGAAGCAAGGCAAAACACGTTATTACCTGAAATGTGACAGCTTTTCTTCAGAGTATTCAGGGGACTTCTTCAGCAAAAATGTTTAAGAAAAGACACCTGAAATAAATATGGACAAACACATGGGATTTTGCACAACCAGTTATAAGAAAAAGAAATGATGACATAATCCAATTTAAAACTGCTGCCTCATTTCTCTATTAAAAACAAAGAAAAAAACTGCAAAAAGTGAAGGTTAATGTGCTAATCAGTTCTGGAAATGAGGGGTATCAGATGCTAAAAATTATGTAAAGGGACTTTACTTCATTTTTAGCATCTGATACCCCTCATTTCCAAAACTGATTTAATGATTATATGTTTGGTTAACCACTGGCAATATTTAGCCACAAGCAGCATTTTTGGTTCTATTTATTTTTTGTCCAGAAGCATTTTAAATCAAGACCCTACTCCATGGAGATGACCCTTTCTAATGAAGAAAAGAGCGCAAACTTCCTGAGCAGAACGTTTGATGGAATATCTGTATAACACACTGCAAGGGTTCTTATTACAAACAACCTACAGAAGGCTCCTCTATTTCCAAATCTTCCACATTCACCTACAAAAAAAGATCTACAGGTTTCACATGAAGCAAAATAACTAACAGAAGCAGGATTACCAGTTTTCATGTTCTAAATTCCATATATCTTCCCAGTATACATATGTAACAAGTGGTGTTTGTTAAATGGAAACTATGGGGAATGTATCCCTTTTTGTTCTTAATTATTTATGTATTTAAATGGAATTATCTATTTATTTATTTATTTTCCCTGCTGATTCCTTCTAATAAGAAGCCTGAATTTACTAGGCATGTGGTCCAGAAGCCAACTGAGGAGTGTAGACAAACTCACTGTTGTTTCTGGAGATGTTGCTCACTCAGAGTCAGACAGTATGCAAACAGATGCTGAGCAAATCATACACTGGACTACAGGACACAACTCATTAACATCTCATAGCCTTAATTCTCTGCAGTAAATGACAGCCTAAATTAATTTAATTACCTGATGTAGGCGAAGAACACAGAGACTTCTGGCGTTCAGCATGATATGCAAGTGTGCTAACTGCTGAACCAGTGACATCACCGACATTCATGAATGGGTTACAGGATGACCTGACAAACTGCTGAAAACACTGCAACATACCCTTTTAGAATATTCCAGTTGTGTTCAAGTATAGTACTAACCTTTCTAGCAGCATATCTATAGGTTGTTATCATCCTAGGTCACAAGTCTCCCCATACTCTGGAATAGACTGCCCATACATGTCAAGTAGAGTGCCTTCTTGGCCCTCCTCAGAAGGAAACTGCAAAAACAGGAATGAGGCAAGAGGGCTTGAGGCACACACACAGTAGTAGTTTCCAAAGTTTATTCTTCAGACTTTGCTTCAAACAAATAATAAAACAATAAAAAATAGTAACCATAAAGCACTTTTCGTCTCACCCATTAGTGAGACTTCATCAGACAGACCCTCTTGCCTGCATTCCTGTTTTTGCAGCTACCTGTTTCGGTATTCCTCTTCGAAAGGAACATTGACGATTGGATGGGAGATAGGAAATTCACCTCAGGGATCACATCAGTCGCCCTTCTAGAGAGGGGTCCAAGGAAGTAAATATTGAATTATAATATAATAATAAGAAATATCCAGGGAATTGTTATGGCTAGGCTTGTATAGGCCCTAGGGCCGAGAGCCTCGTACCAACCTATGAACATAAGTGTCTCTAGAAATTATATGCATCTGCACAGCTTCATTTAAAAGTGTATATTTTTCAATTCTTGCTACACATACTCCCTTAATTATGTCATGTAGCTCATATTTATTCTGCCCTCTGTTTATGAACATATGCTTCACCACCAAAGCAAAAAAAAAAACCCTCAGTATATTAGACATCAGGTTAGAATTTCACAAGCTTATGTTTCACTACACTAAGTTCAAAAGATTTCTTGTAAACACATAAAATAGGGATAATTATTTCTGTTTGAAGGTTCTTCTATCTGTCCTTGCTGATTAGCTATAGTTGAAATAATTGTATAATTCCAAATGAAGACCTTTGTCACAGGAAGTTGTTTTTGTAAACCTTAGAAAACTAGTAGTCTCTTTTATGTAATCCTGCAACAAATCAGATACAACATGGAAAAAAACAGAAATGAGAAATCAGGAATACTGTGTAAGCATGTGAATATACTGTTGAAAAGAATACTAACATATTTTTTTCACCAGACATGAATCTTTATAAAGCATCAGCTGATAGGAGCATTAGGTGTCAATAATTTACAATCCAAGTACTTACATTATCGTATAAATTGTCCACTTTCAAATATTGTTTACACCGCAGCACATATGGTAAAAGTGAACTGGGTACATGAATATGTTCACAGCCCCAGGTTATAACATTGTGTCCAAATCCTGCATGCTGATTGTGCTGCAGGGATTGTGATATTTGTTGAAAGTAAAGAAGACATCTTCATATTCTGTTACATTATGCAGAAGATATAGTAGTGAGCCAAACTGCTTTGTCCAAGTCCCCGTTTTTATCACTATCACATTGAACTGGATTAGTTTTTTCTGTGATTTTGCACTGACAATAAAATACTAACCACTAGATGTTAAGGCAAGTTAATGGCAAAGAAGAAAACTGCACTACATTGTGGATTCCCTCTTGCCAGTTTGTAAGCAAAACTAATAAGATAATGTAGAAAGAGACTACATAGACCAAACCATCATGCATGGCAACATGCTATTTGCAGGTGTTTCAGCTATCTGTTTCAGCTCACTTTTGCACAGCCTTTGTATTAGTTGTGCAATTTTTGCTCATTCTTGGAGATTTTGAGTGTATAAGGCAGGTCAAGGGGAGCCTCATCAATGTTTGCACATCTTTTTGGCCATCATAGGAAGACTGATGTACAGAGTGTAACTGAATATACACTGGAGGCTGAGAGAAGGCTGACCCTATAGCTTAATAGCAGCAGTTTATGGCTGTTAGTGGTGGATCATGGTCGAATGGGACCCTAGGGAGGATAATGGACTATTATCCCCCCTGCAGCCATTCCAGTGTCCCATTACTTGGCTGTGTCTCCTCAATTATCATTAACACCAAACCTGTCAGTGTGCATACTATTTCTTCTTTACTTTTACAATTATCATAGCAATCTAGATTTCATTTAAAACTTTTGTTTAATTTTTTTATAAAAAAACAACACTGACAGACATTTTCTAAACAAAACAAAATAAAACACAGTTACATGGAAAACAGACTTGTCATGAGAAACAGTACACTTCTCTTCCTTTCAAACTCCAGTTTCATGAAAATGCACATGGCAACCCATTAAACTACAACACATGTGCTGGGATTCATACTTAAATAGCATATGGTGAAGTATTAATTGGTGCCTGCATGAAGGGTAGAGGATTTCAAAAGACAAATGAAAAACACATTTGCTAGCAACCTGGTACAGCCACTGGATAAGTGTCCCTTTTCAGGAGCAGCCAATGAGTGCTGTCTGATGAAGTAATTTGGCAGAGTCACAAAAAAGGCAAAGGAAGGCTGCAAAAATCAAACCATGTGCTGCAGGATGTAACTCTTCAGTAGCTCATAGCCTTACTCACCTGCAGTAAGTGCTAGACAAACTGCTGTAGTCCAAACATAGTGCATTTCACACCTGTGTGTCTTAAAAAAAACTAAATTAAAACTGTATTCATAGTCAAAGTATTAATCTTAAATTCATAGACTTTATGCTGACCTATTTATTCACAGCTAAATAATAGACTTAACATTAAGAATCACATCCAAATAACATGGGTCGTATGATAATGCTCATATTTACTACATCAGTTTTCCTCATTTATGCCATAAGTATTATGGTTCATTGGTAGTTCAGTGGCAGTTGCTAAGCTAGCAGTCTAAGGAATGATTGAGGAGCCTTGCCCAAATTTCATTTTCATAAGCTCAAAGGTTCATACATTTACACTAGGCTAGTGACCACTAGGACCTTCATAAGCTTAGCTGTGAAACCCAATTGTGTCCCATGAGATACTAGATCATAGATAGTATTATCAGAGCTCTATACTAGATAGGGCATGATTTAATTTCTGTTTATGTCCTCAGAGACATAGGTGCCAGACCAGAGGTAAATTTCCAATTTCCCATCCAGTGGTCCAGGTTACTGTTGAATAGGTTTAGGGAAGAGCTCTGCTTCATGTGTTTAGAGATCCTATTGCAGAAAATTGGAAATTTGAGAAACATATCTGTCCCTCCAACATGCCTTATTTCTATTGTAAACAAAGTTTAGATCCTTAGATCGGGTAGTTCTGATGTTGTTCATTCTGCAGATATGCAAATGGTCCATCACAGTGGTATCTAAAGATGCCTTGTATGACAGGCATAAAATTCCTCTTGGTTGTCTATAGGAAACAAAGCGTAGATATAGGGCTTAGAGGTGATCTGCATAAGACATTGTGTTTGTATTCTTTTTGTGAGGAACCTCTGCAGACATTTCAGTTGTTGCATGTGCCTGGTCAGGTACATACCAAAGGATCATTATACTCAATGATAGATCTGATGAGGGCTGAATACAGAGCTATAATAACTTCTCTGGTCCAAGATACCATGCTGTTATTTATAAGTTTAGCAACATAGAATGATTTACTTACTACCTTGGACACATGTTGGTCGAAAGCCAGGCAACACTCTACAGTTGTTCCCAAATCCTTGACTATTAGATTTGCTTTTAGGGGTGTTTCCTCAGTAATGTAGTTTAATATAGTATATGGAGCTGCAGCTCAGTTCACTTATACCTACATGGACTATGACTGAATCATACTGGTATCTGTAGTGCAATGACTAGAGTGTGTGTGTGTAACTTACCATATCCTGGCTCCTGATAAGCAACTGATGGTTATCATCCGTTTATTCAACCTGGTGAGTGGGGCATCAGTATGTCATACAATGTAGTTCCCGATGACAAAAGCCCTGGGTAATGTGTTGGTGTGCCTTATGAGCTTTGTACTTGGGGATTTACTGACTGTCGCAGTATGAGTAGTGTTAGTTGCTCAGTGCTTTTGGGTTTGATTTGGATAATTTTTTAGAGGTTGAAAGTCTGTGATGTGTTTGGGGTTTGAGAAGATTGCATTTAAGTACCTCAGCATAAGTTGGTCTATGTGTGTTGAGCATAACATGTACAGTTGATGCAGTGTTCATGATTTTGACTACCTGATTTTTATTATGTGTACTTGTATGAGAGGGTTTTTCTTCTAGTGACATTCTGCATGTACATCTTTCACATACTGTATCTGTTTCTTTAAGGATTAAGTGGTTGTCGGTGAACATGAGACAATTGCTACATTGTCTGAAGATACCCATATCTATCAAACTGGCTGCAGACAGCTTGGGAAATTGCTTGTCCTTGTTGTCAGGTTCTTTATTTAGTGAGCGACAAGAGTAGGATGCAGGAGATGTTAACTAAGAGCTCCTAATGGTGCTTTTAGGGTTAAATTCTAGACTAAGCCATATTATACTAAATTAATGCTAGTGCTACTCAACACACAAACTAAGTTGCTCTGTGCTTGTCAATGTGCAAGGTAGTTGCCCTATCCCTACTGAGTTACTAGCACAGTCCTTTGAATAGTTTTGTAAGGAAAATTTACTTTTTAGATGTTTGCATCTATAAAGGGCACTAATAACCACCACTGCCCAATCAAAAGCTCTGTATGAACAAGTCTGATTTGTGCAGGCACTGAAATATAGTAAACTGACTAATAAGTCCTCTGACCAATAAAATGACATCACAAAGAGCCTTTTGATGTGTTTCCCAAATGGAATAGATCAGGCCACCACCTAGTGCCACTGGATGGACATTCCTAGTCTTCTTAATGTAAATACCCACATAAAGATTACCACAGAGTACAATTCTACCACAAATAATTACCTAAACAATACTAAGGAGCCACATTCAAACCAGTAGCAAGATCAGTAAGAGGCAATGCACTTTTTTAGAATAAAGTACAGTCAAAAGAAATAGATAAATCAAGAAATCAACAGCAATTCACTTAAATATCACACAGAAGGGGGATTTTTTGCAACAGATATACATAGCTGTGCCTGGATCGCACTGGATGCAAAAAATCAGGCCCCAAAGCATGGTTGGGTTAATTTACTTGCTCAAATAAGGCATAAATATGAGGCAAAATCAGATCTGTTGGGCACAGCTGGAGACAGATAAGGGAAGGGTACTGTAAACCACTTAAAATTTTAACAGGACAAAGGGTTTTGCATCATCATGTATTTTGTTGAATACAAAACTGTGAAATATCTACTGACCGACTGTAATCTTGAGTGGTTTACCAAGAACATCTAAAATATCTGGCAGTTGGAGTTGAGGATCAAGGTTCTTGCTTCCTGTTCCCAAGGAAGAAGGTTTGTTTCTGTGTAACTCAAGTCACTTAACTCTCAGTGCTCTCAAACTGGGGCATTAAACACACAAACCTTGGACAGACTGCTGCTATAGCACTATGTGCATCTTTTGTCCCACTGCTGTATGCTGTATAGAAAACAAGCTCCTTACCGAGTATGTCAGAAGCAAAATGAAACGGAAAAGCATTTTTATTATACTTAATATTGTTATGGGAATCTTTTCTTTCTTTCTTTTTTTAATTAATGTTCTAAAGCCTGGCTCTATGCAGCTGCCTAGGTCACCTTGTGCTGCATCTGACCATAATGGTGGGGACACTGTGACTATGTAATGTGGGACATGGCAGAAGTCTAACACCTGCAACTTAAACAAATATATCTATATATCCACTTTATGCATATAAAAAGATGCGCGTGTGTGTGTGTGTGTGTGTGTGTGTGTGTGTGTGTGTGTGTGTGTGTGTGTGTGTGTGTGTGTGTGTGTGTGTGAATTTTACTTTTCTATTTTATTCATGTGTTAGCTGGACTACTCTGAACAAGTTGCTTTTCGGTTTTAACCCAGGAGCACTGCCGGGTTAACTGTCTTGCTCATATTGTAGACAAACGGAAGAAAAGGGAATCAAGCCCTTACCTAGGTGCTGTACCAAATGAAGAGGAAAAAAGTAATGGAAAGTGTAGTGGGACTAATACGTACACGTCACTAGAAATGCTGCATTGATTTGCAGGTATAATGGACCATGAAACTATGTGCACTTGGTTGCTTTTTGTTGCTAACTTTCTTCCTCTTTCTTCTCAGTTTTGTGGAGGGATGAGAATGTGTACATTTATGCATTTATATATAGTCAGAAAAAAGATGTACTACAGAAGTTTTAATAGCAATCCTACCCACCACCCTATAAGAAGATCAATGCAAACCTTAGCAATCCTTGAACTCTGACTAGAAATTCCGTATTATATCAAATGTTTAGGTAATAACAATGCCTTGTTTAATTTTAATACATGACTAACTGGAAAATTGTCAGTATAACATGCAATCAGTAAAGAATACTGTAGTTTCACAAACACTTTTGATATACTTCCAAATCAATTCTCTGCCCATGTCAGTATTCCCACGGATAAGCCTGGGACCTTTATACATACACGGAATGAAGTTCTGTTTGTTACAAGACATATAAATGTAGCAGCAGCCAGCAAAATAAATGAAAAAAATATCTCTGAGTACTGTCAATAACATCTAGAGTATTATTATGTAGAATTACAGCTTTGTCAAATCACTATGAATTTTGCTAAAAAAATTAACTAATTGTATACATTCCTGATCTCTGGCATCATGGTGGTGATTCTAGTAAATAAATATCAGTCAGATCTAATACAGACAACATTTAGGCAATTTTTAAAATCTGCATTTTGTCTAAAATTATGAAACATACCTAACCTAAGGTATACCAAATAAATGAGATAAACTATTCTAACTGACATGGGAAACTCTGAGTTTACAAAAGTGAGACTATGGCTGGTATTCATATACAACAATGCACAGGCACCTATCATTAATTTTTAAGGGGATTTCTGCTCCAAATGTCAGAAGGATAATCAGATATGTATAAAGTACTGAATAGTCATGACAGTCCAAGCAAAGATTATTAAAGATAAACACAGTGATAGCAGGATGTGTTGTGCTATGTTGTTTTACATATCGACCAGTGCTACAGCAGGGCATGTGACCGACATGACGGAACAAAAGAGGTAGGCTAGCATGGCCTTGTCAGTTGAAGCTTTTGCATGCAGTTTAGCACTGCATAGCTGCATATCATACTCATCAAACACAAGAAAGACAGCAAGAGCACTCTACGTGTGCATAGCAAAGCACCAGATCTGATCATCATATAAATAGCAAGGAAATAACATGATAGGAAATGAAAACTGAAAGCACAGCAAGCAGAGAGAAGCACATAAGAATAACTATAAGGTATGAAAGGTACAGAGAGGAAAGGAAGGGTGCTTTTTCTTGGAAAAGAGACCTTTTTGTAAGGTTTACAAAAGATAAGAAGGTAGGAAAGTTAGGGTGGTACTACTGTTGATGGCATAGATGGAGAAGGGCAGATAGCAGGGGCAGACAGACAAACATAGAATTCACACTCATACAGACAGGGTGCCACACACATAAAAGTTAGATGGGCAGTGTATGGACAGAGACATGCAGGGAGTGAACAAGTCAGTGATGTGAAGGGTTAGAGAATAAATATGTAATGGGAAGTGACACAAAATGGAGGGAAAACATTAGGATGTGGATATGGAAAGTTTCTGGCATGGTTGGATGCCAAGTCAGCATAGAGGGTGGAAAGCCCTGGCATCACTCATTAGGCAGCTGATGATATGCAACAGTTCCTTCTCCCCTGTGGACTGATGGTTGAGGATGCATGTTTCCTGACTCCACAGACCATGCCAGATGATGCTGCACATTGCTGTGACAGTCATCCAGATGCTGCTGAACCTCAGCAGCTAACAGTCTCTGCGAATAATATCTGCTGACAGGACTAGACCCTTCAGTTCCTCGTTCAGAATACAATCGTATGCCTCTCCTCCTCTTGGAAAGCAAACACAACAGGCAACATTGACTCCTCCAGGTGATCTCCAGCAGGGCAACCATCATCTCTTTGCTGAGTGGCAGACCTGAAAGACACAAGTAACCCACCAAAAAAAACATTGGCTAGCATGACCCGGAGAGGCCATGATCTCATCTCTTAGTCTTCTGCAACTGGAAATGTAGAAGAATGGCACAATGTGAAAAATGATCACGTACCTATGTCATATGCAACTGCAGTTTCATAGTGAAGAAACACAGATGTTTAGATTTCATGTTTTCTGGGAGACTCAATACAGCCTTCTGTGACACCCACCAAATTCAGCTGTCAATCCTTCATTGCTGGAAAACAAAGCATGCACTTCTAAGTGTACATGCACAAGAGCCTAGAAAGTAGAAAACAGTATTAAATGAAAAACATGCTTGCAATACACGTTAGGCTCTTTGTGTCAAGCAAGCATTTTCCACAATAGGCCATCATACTCGGCAAGCAGATCTCCTCTAGAGTTCCTGCACAGTAAGAATGGGAAAATACACCTCTTCCTGGTATACACCTCTGGAACTTACCTATATTACTTGAAATAACCATAGCTACTCACCCTGAACAACCTGCACATGTGTAGATAATGTACAGTGCAATATATGCAGTACTACTGCATATCTGTTGCTCTGCACTACAAAACTAGGAATTATGCTATAGGCATACACATGCTATATGCACAACAATAATGGTTGCATTCTTCATGGTCATCATGACATTTACATCTAGCAGCAACATACTTGGTAGTGCATTGCACAAGGACAACATTTGCTGACAATGAGCCTGTTTTGTATAGCTACCATGTTGACTCAACCTACTTTGTACAATACTACTCATTACCTTGCAGCTGTGGGAAAAATTAATATCTGTAGACTAAGAGCTTCACATAGTTAAGGAAAGAGTCCTGTCTAATAAAGTACCACATGAAGAATGCACACACACACAAAAAGCACATGACTGATGTTAGTGACAATGTGACAGATGCATTGTGTGAGTAATTGGGAGCCCTTGACAATGACATGTCATTGTACCACCTGTATTTGGCTTTTGAGGAGGGAACTATGTATAATGGAAATCTTGTGAAGTACATGCATTGAGGGATATGGTGTTGAGAACCATATGTTGTGACATAGCTACAGCAAGAAAAAGGGGGTGGGCTGTCTGCAGCACTAGCTGTATCTGCTAGTTAATTGCATAAAGGGGAGGGAATTACACTATGGCTACAGAATATAAATGGGAGAGTCTGAACATAGTAGTAACTTCATCTGATAACCAGCAGCATAAAAGGTGTAGCTATAGTAGCCATAGGAATGGCAAACCTCCGAATAAAATAATCACCTCATGACTAACACACTCTACCTACTGGAATACATGTACAGCCATGGTTGACTTAGGGAGGTAGTGGCTGGAAAAGTTCACTAGACAGGAGTGTAAAGTACCACTGCAGGCCCTCTACATGTCATTCTCCTCCTGGGCAAAGATGCTGCAGACAAGAATTATTGCAACCACATTTTGCAGCATCTAGTGCAGGATGCGAACATTATTGTTATATATGACAAGCCTCTACAGAAGGTTCATATAAAGATTACTGTTGTAATACTTTATGCAAAAGAAAAGACCTGGGGTATTGTGATAGGTAAGTGCACCACAGGGTGTATCCCCAACACTGATATGACTCACTGCAGCCGAGCAGTATTTATTCTCAGTCACTGGTCAGGGAGAGCATCCGGTTTCAGTGACTTGGATGTGAAAACAGGGCTGTCAGTAGTGGCAGCACCAGGCTTGTAATGTCAATTACAGTACAAAGTAGCATAGTTCATTGCAATGGCCAATCCAGTACAGTACAAAACAGTTCACTGCGCTTTTGAAGGGAATGACTGACCAAGACTCACCTACATATGTTTCTTCCAAATGCCTCTGCTCTTTCACTGCAGCAACCTACACAGACACAGTAAAACTGTCACTACTACTATAGATACAGCTATATTTTAGTGTTTAGTATTAGACATGCTAGAGGATGGTTTTTGGGTTATCTGTGTATGGAGGGTTCAGTACAACAGGCCAACATATTGCTGATGGACATCTCTGGCTGAAGGTAATGGCAACATGCACTTGTATAGTTTGATATCACAGTGGGAGGGTCCACCCCTGCCCATTATTACTGAAACCCCCTGCAGACATGTAGTCTGACCATAGAGCCACACTAGGGCATAGCATATTCCTTTCACCTGAGCATATGTCATTGGCCCCACCTGCCTCCACAGTATAGATACAGCATTCAAAATGTACGCTGCCTCTGGAATGCACATGCACATTACAGGGGACAGATCTAGGGTGAGATTAGGTGCTGCCATGATTCTACAGTCATTTAGATATGGATATGACATTTGTTATTATCCAGTAGATATGAAGGTCAGTGATCCAGTCATAAATGTCTGATAACCATAGTATTGTGGAGATAACCATGGGGTGCACTCACTATCCATATGTTATAATAAAACTAGTTGCTGTGACACCCATAATGCTTGCCCAGTAGGAAACTTGAAAGATAGTTAAGGCCACACTTACTTTATATCCACAAGAATGGGCATAGCATGCATCCTCTTCAATTTCATTTGTAGAGGTCTCAGTTTGACTAGCTTTCTCACTCCATGTGAAAATGGTTCACAGTAATTGAGTCCATGACAGGCACTGTCTGTACCTACACTGTTGACACAGATGGAAAAAAAGTATAGATACTGGCTGCAATGGTTACTGCTAATATTTACTACTGATCTAATGCTGTTGTTAATCATGTCATCACTGCCATTATGTGCAATACATCATGAAACTCAGAATTAAAAATGTGTTGGCACCGTGGTACCGCATGCCTGTTTTATACATTTCTGAATTAGTCTGCATTTCAGGTTCTGTCATTTGCATACTGTGTATGTTTTTTTTACACAAGTTCTTTTACATACACTGACCACACATTAGGATGACTACATACTTTGCAATTTTTTTCTTGTACACCTATATCCTAGAATGCCTCATGCCCTGCAGATTGCTGCTGCTCTTGCTAACTTGTGCTCAGCAATGCAATAGTCATCTGGCAGTTCCTGCCTGAGTGTTCTGAGTTTTGTTGTGTACTTATCATATCATTTCCATGAATGGAATTTATTTATTTAACATTTGTTGACCATGAAAGTCCAACGAGAACACAACTGATTTCCAGTGAAGACCAGGGGAGAAATGCTCCAGACGCATGTCTTTGGAATCTGGTAGGAAACAGAAGTACCCAGAGGAAACCCGCACAGATGCAGGGATGACTCCGAACAGAAATCACCCCAGCTGAGAATCAAACCAGAGAACCTCTTGCAGAAAGGTGACAACGTTAACAGCTGCACCACTGCACAGCCCAAAATGCATGCATTCTGCATTATTGATAGATTAGTAGCACTACATATCTCCTTCATAACTCTGTGGTAAATCAATGGCTAATCAACAGAGAACAATAGGTTAGAGTTAAATAGGTATAATTTCCTCTTGTGTTGCTATTGATACTTCGGAAAACTCAAGATTCAGCCCCCTTATGCTTAGTTTTTTCTTTGTTGATATAAAAGTGAAAAAGAGGCTACAGATAACTGAACAGATAAGTGAATATACATCAGATAACCTAGTTAAACTAATTAAAGATTTTAGTCATTCAAATTAGATAATGCACTTTTGGTGTAGTTACAATTCTCTTTCTTTTAACGTCAGCAATGTGAACTTCAGTAAAATTGTATCAGTTTTGATTATAAAATATCTTGCCAAAGTCAACAACAAAGTGCACTTTGACCAGGCAACACTAAGTCAGAGTTACTTGATAGCAGAGAAACTGTCACCCTGCAAAGTACATTAATCTACCTATCAAAAATACACTTTTCCATTGTGTAGCCACATAATGCAATTAAAAAACAGTACAAAGATTCACAAAAAAACAAAATTTATAGTCAGACTACTTTGACTGTAAGACCTGCTGCTATAGATTGCCTTGGTTTGTTTTTAACATAAAATCTGACACAACTCTGAACAACTATATTTGAAATGTTCTTCTGTTGAACCTACAGATGTAAATAAACACTAGTAACTGAATAAAAATTATTTTATATATCAGTATAATTTCAGAGCTTGAAACGTGAGATTCCAGTGACAATTAACATAAGCTGACTCATTATTTTGACTAAAAGCAATCTTCTTGTATATATGAGATGCATACAATATGTATATGTTATAACGGAAATCAGGTATGTTAAAAGCTAATGGTTTGTAAGTCTGGCACAGAGTATATGAACTTATGCACATATATTTTCTCTTTATATTTATGTATACATCTAATCACAAGATGCTGTTTGCAACTAAGGGATAGCAGCCCTCCTCCATTATACATACATATACATATATATCTATAGCTACATCTATATCGATGTTTATCAGAAGAAAGTTGACACCGTTGAGTTTCTTTGTTCATAGGTCTGGCCTCAGGGAGGGCACATATATGGCACTCATTCACTGTGAACAGGGATGATTCTATTAGTAGTTGACACTGGTCATCCATTACAAATATGTAGTTTTCAGAGATGCATGAATGCCATCTATCTGGCTGAATGCAAATGCTGAGCTGTGTTAGGCTGCTGAATGTATCCCATATTAATTGAGGTCACAAACTTGTCATTTCAAGGAGCCAGCTGGCACAGGTATCAATGGCAGTGACCACTTTGATCATGGTGATACATGCACCCTCTTTGCTCTTGACCCACTTCCTGTTTCAGAACAACTTATCAGTGTACTTGCCATTTCTAAGTGGATATTTATTGTGGCAGTATTCCACGTACATTTTGTTATCCTGGCTTGTAGCATATGTTTTCAGATTTGGTGAATAAATACACAGTCTTTTATCCACTAAGTAGTGTAATGGTCCAGATTCCATGTCCTAACTAATGGGTACCCATGTTCTCATCCATTTTCTTTTTGAAGGTATGGATTGATGGGCTAGTTTTGAATGAGAGGTGAAGGTTATTCTACAGGAAATGGAGTCTTTCAGATATGAAACTGCCATGTTTCATGGTATAATTGTATTATTTTTTGAGGCCAAATGTCACATTGTGTTCAACGTACTGGGGGTATTCTAAGCAAAGGTTTTCAAATAATAAGACATTTTTTAATGCTTTCTTTGACAGGCAAAGTTCTTCCTTAAGACAGCAATAGACACAGAGATGACAGATAATTACTTTAGTCACTGACTATAAGACAAGCCTTGACATCTTTCAGTTCTCTTTGTGTGGAATATTTGTACCTCCTCCAAATGCATCCATGACATATGACTAGATTATAATCAAATTAGTGCTCTGTAACTGGTCTGATAAATGCTGCATATGGGGTGACAATAAGCCCCCTGGCATAGCTGTCAACCACACAACAGGATCAGGTGGAGAATTCGATATACTTTTCACATGGTAGTAGTTACATGAAAGGCAATGGTGTACAATATAGCCATTCAATGATATATAAAGCTAGCGCAGTTTTCACAAATGCTAGAATGTTGCATTTTTGGCACATAAGACAAATGTTCTTCTTATGCAATATATGTATGTAATGTTTAGCACCTTTTGAGAGGAGATGGTATAAGTGGGTGTTAAGAACAATGCCCTAATGTTTGGATAGCCATATAGTGGAGTCAATTTTGATGACAAAATAGAGTGACTGCAGGAGACATCCTCTAATGGACTTTCATTGAGTATAGGCACAGTGTAGATATGTCCTTCTATTCATACCTACTATGTATGACCACATAGACCATTGTGGACCAAAGTTATTACTACCTCAATTATCTATTAATCCTTGGGTTTATGCATGACTCCCTCATGCAGTATGTTGTTTAATGCTTCAGAAAATTGAGACATGTACCAGGATCAGATAAACCTCCATTCCCAGTGATGGCTATAGTCTCAAACAATTCTGAGACTATGTGACAAAGCTAAACTGGACTAGGGCAGAGCAAACCAAGCTTCTATGCATGCTGAATAAATTCTGTGCAGATTATCTCTACCTGATTACCTTGCAAAAATGTACTTCTGTTTCTAATGAATGTGTAATTAATGAGGGCTGTTGAATGTTCTCCCATGAAGACTGAGATCAGAATAGCCTGCTTACAAATATAAGGGACATATCCAGTTTTTAAAGGTCGATTAGAAATGTGCAAAAGGGGTATACTAGACTGATTCTCCTTATATAACAATTGTTTATGACCTTTCTGTGGGTTGAAGGATCACGGTGCTAGGACAAAGACTCCATGGGGCTGCCCTTTGTGGTCTGAAATTTGCACCAGGCTTGTATTTTGTTATGTTAACTATATCTCTTTTTCTGTTTTGATGAATTCAGTTTGTACTAGAATGCTAGTCATATTTTTTAATCCACTTTATTTTGCTGTTTTGGTTGTAGATGGCCTTATTATTGCCACTTGAATTGATGAGAAGTATTAACTCAAATGAAGAGCTGTTTATTTTGCTTGAACTCGCAAGATTGTGTTTTTGTTGGGTAAGCTTAATTGGTTTTGCATGTTCTTTTATTTTATATTATCTATTTATTTATTATTACTCATGTCTTGATTGTTTGACTCTAATATTTTTTTAAGAACATTCCACTCTGTGTGGGAGACAAATGCAGCAGTTTTGTTCTTTAAAGTGTTGCTGAGTGTTCTAGATGGTTAACCAATCTATTGTAGGGGTACCTCCCAATTGTACCAAATTTTTTACTGAGTTTTAGGGTTCAAATAATGGGGTGCCACGATTCCCGAGTGGCACCCCTTCATTTCCAAATTTTTCCAGCTTTTTTTCGAAATAGTTTTTTCCCACTTTTTGAGCTGATGTCATCATGTGCGCAATGACATCAGCTCCATCAGCCTGTCGGAATTGAGCTCAAGGGCTCAGGTGCACATATTTCTGGCTTTTACTACAAAGCGGGAAACATTTATTTTATGCTGGCTGCTTTCTGTTGCAAGTGGGATGGACTTTTATTTTATGCTGTTGCAAGTGGGAAGGACTGCTTATTATTTTGCTTTCTGGATACTAGCAAGGAGCGCAAGTGGAGACTGCTGCAAGAGAAGTCTGCTTATGGTGGATACAAGCGAGCAAGGGAGATTGTGGGTACTGAGAAGTCTGCAGAGCTGTGGATAGTGAGATTGTGGGGACTTGCAGTCCTTTTCAGGTATTATGGATGCGTGTGCGAGATGTGAAAGATTCTGTATTGTAACTCCTGTCTAAATTATTTTTTTTCAATGTTCAATGTGGCTATTACAACAGCTATACCAGTTTTTTTAAGTGTACTAACATTTATTTTAATTTTGTTTTACATGTACATTTTGTAAGGGTTTTGTAAAGGTTCCTGACCTTCATAAGGCTCTGTGCCAAACCACATATATAGCTTTGATGCTGCGTTTTGATACTTGTACATAACAATTCGTATTTCAGCAGTACAGGTTGTATTCAGTATAATTATTTGCATTTATATTACAGAAACAATCTAGTCTTGCTGCTAAGTTGTCAATGCACATTTTTAAGAAATTGGTAGTTGAACAGTGCGCAAAATATTAGAGTAAATATGAAGATAAAACATCCACAAAACTCTTTTCCATCAGTAATGATATCTACTCTAAATGTCCACATTACATCATCTTACTGTCACTGTATGTTTTGCTTTTTATTTATTGTCCCACATATGTACTCAGTGTGAGTGGAAAAATTTTATTTTATGCTGGCTGGCTGCTTTCTGTTGCGAGCGAGATGGAAATTTATTTTATGCTGTTGTGAGTGGGAAGGACTGGTGGATACTAAAGAGTGAGAGAGATCGTGGGTACTGAGAAGTCTGCAGAGCTGTGGATAGCGTGATCATGGGGAAGTGCAATCCTTTGCAGGCTGTGTGTGTGTGTGTGTGTGTGTGTGTGTGTGTGTGTGTGTGTGTGTGTGTGTGTGTGTGTGTGCGTGTGTGTCTTTAATACAAGAATGCTGCTTTTCAGCCATTATGAAACACACTGTTTATTTGCTGAATGTGGCTGACATCTGTCTGCAGCAGCTGCTGTTCCATAGTTCAGAGATCTTTGCCTGAAGTTATTTGGAGATGCTTTTTGGTCTTAAATGAATCATCTGATTTCCATGTTGCTCTTTTTAATCCTTCAATGAAACCTAAATGTTTTGTGCTCTTAACAAGCCTGTTTCACTGTCAGTATATTACAGTCCACTTGTGTTAGGCATAGACGTCCAGTAGATAATGATTTCTTTCACAGATGATAGCAGACTGTGAGTGAAAATGCCCCAGGTGACTACACCTTGAGCTTAGATAAGTACTCAGTCAGGCTCAAACCCTGTACCTTGGGTAAAGGCAAAAAGAGCCTAAAGTCCCTAGCCACCACCACTTGTGAATTTATGCCTCCTATTTTTGTTCTGTTCCTTATAAAGTCTGTGGTTTTCAGGATTACTGTGGCAAATCTCTGAAGGTGTGAATTCACTAAACTACAGGCATTTGAATTTCAGAATTCATATTCTTCAGAAAATAAATGGTAACACAAAACCTTTTATTTTCTAGCAAATTTCTAAGTTTATAAGATCAGTATTTGAAACTTGTTCTTATTTTGGGGCTGCATCCCCCCATTATTGGCTTTGTCCAGGTTTTTTGTGCTAATACATTGAGAACTATGGAGAGAAGTAAGAGCTGAATTCTGTATTCCCCCATTATTGGCTTTGTCCATTTTTTTTTGTGCTAACAGGTTGGGAGCTATGGTGAAAAGTTTGAAATGAATTCACTAAATGATAGCCATTTAAGTGTGTATTTCTATCACTCAGAAAACTGTTGATTTAGCATAGTGATATATTGCTCTGATTATCATGCGCAGAGTCCTAGGTTCAGGACTTGGCAATGAAATGCATGGTGGTAACATAACATTTTATTCTAGTAACTTTCCAAAGTTATGCAAGCAATATTTAAAATGTGTCCATGGTTTTTGGCCTTTTGTCCACCCCCACAAAAATCAAAAAAAATGAAATTGAAAATAAGTGTGAGAATCTGTGCATGATGCCTATGGCTTACACTGTCATTCTATTTTAATATATACATATATACATACAGACACACATCCACACACACATTGTATGTGGAGGTATACTTTTATGATGGAAATGTTCTGAATTGGGCAGTTTTGTCATTATTGGTTTATGCATTTTGTTTCATTGCCTACTGGAAAAATGTTTAAACAATAAATTTAAAATGTGCTCAAAATATAACACAAGTGTGCTGTATTATACAAGGAATGTAATTTAATAAAGTCAGAAAGGTGTATCAAAGAACACATGTATGTTTCTTGTTTCGTGTGCAAGGGGCATATGATTTGAAAACAGCCCAAAGGTAATCTTTATCCACCATTGGCCAGATGCATTTTCTTTGGATGTGGTGTGGGTTTCAAGGTTGTTTCAATGAATGTTAGTTTCAAGGGAAGAGAAGTTTTAATGCTAAGTCTATTTTCATTGTGAGACAGTATTGCTTTGTTTAGCAGATGTCTATTAGTGTTTGTACATTGTGCTATAAAATGTAAAAATAAAATCCAAATAATCATTGTAGAAGTAAAGCACTATGCACACATTAGTGTTTATGGTTAATCGGGTGAAATAGCCAAGTGATGGGACATTGGAATTGCTGCAGGGGGACTCTGGTGCCATATTTTTGTTGTCTGTTCTTTAGTTTGCATTTGAAACTCTGTATCCCAACAATTCCATTGGAGTGGGTGGGTTTACACAATTATGTAAGCAAATGTTATGTTAATCAGCATACAGATTTGTACCTATTTTTCATGGGCCTTATCCAGATTTTTGATGTTTCCAGGTTGAGAAGTATGGGGGTCATAATACACAGTCCCAGTTAAATGACATAAGGTTATTGTCCCGGTCCCCTTCAATAAAGACATCACACCAAATTACATTTGATGACCTTTATTAAAACTTTCATAACATAGCTTTGATCATCAAAATTTATTAGTTACAAGTGGGCATAGTATAGTTGATTCTGAACACAGATAAACATCCTTGTAATGTTAATCAGGACAGTGTACCTGCTCATGCTGTCCAGTAAGCAGCGTCCATACCTTTGCTCGCTTACTTTACTTATGAAGCAGCATCCAAAACTCACTTCACATCCCATTTATTGAATTACCCAACCTTTACTTATGAAACAGCTTCCCATCTCACTTCATAAACCATTCATTGAATTAGCATCCAACCAAATAAGCAACATCCTTACCCCTGCTTGCTTAAATATTCAGCAAGCTTCCTCCAGCTGTTCATTTCCTTTCCCCAAATCCTTTAAATGAAACACCAGACATCAGAGGGGAAACAGAAAAGGGAAAGCCTGCCCCTCTTCTCTGCCCACCAGCCTGACCAGGCTGTTCCCCCTCCCACCTAACAAAAGTTTCTAAGTAACTACCCCCATAACAGAGGGAGTTAAGCTAAATATAATTTGGTGTACTCCTTTGTAAGCCAAATCTGATCCCTGCCATCAACCCTAAAGCCCTAACATACCAGTACTGAAACATATTAGTATTGAAACACACCTTGATGAACCTAAATAAAATAGAATTACCTGTGACCCCTTAGTACCACATCAGAAAATCCACTCCCACCGAATACCTTCCTTTTCACTCTGCTTCTGTCAAACAACTGAAAACTACTCCATCTGTTAACTGCGCTCTGTGGTCGCATTGCACCACTCTGGTAGCCAGGACCTGTTCTGCCATCACCTTCCATGCTACATCCTTGAGGTCCCAACTACTGCCACCTGATGGGACCACCTCCTTTGACCCATCGACCAATACGAAGCCTGTGTTGACACTATCTGTGACCTCCTTGCATCGCAGTCCACTAGCTGAAACCACCATGGAAGTACCCTCTGCAAAGACAAACAAATGTAAATAGTCTGAAATACATAACACATTTAATCACAACCTACCCACCCAAGTAGCACAGTAATTATCGCACTTGAAACTCCAGTTAATAAAATTACAAATTTAACATTATGTTTTCTATAGGGTATGAAGCATGATGCTCAAACGTCTATCATTTTCTGACGTCACCCCCACCAAGTGTGAAACCAACTGCATACCTTCTGTACAATCTGTACCATTGTAAGAGGCAAGCCATAACCACCCATCCTTCCCTATCCCTAAGAAACCATTCAAAACCTGGAAAAGCAATGACTCTCAGCAGCTCAGCTGAGTGCTGAACCCCATGACATTCCACCAAAATGAGACTTTATGATTAAAGGAGCTTACCACAATAGCCCCAAATGATGTTTAAAGGACCCTACCACAACAGCCAAAACCGAAGTCAAACCACTTCCCTATTCTACCTTCTAAAGTACATCTAAAAGACAGTACCCCCTCCCAGTTGCCCTGGAACACTTCAGTATGGCATAGATCCCCATATAAAACACACTTCATGGTGCAGTGTAAACTACTGATGCTACACCGATACCATCACCAAAATATAACCAACATACCATGTGCACGTGCAGCCTGCAGCTGATATCAACAGGCCTCCAATAATTCAAACACCATCAAGAAATCTGGACAAAACCATACAATAAAAGGAGAACAAAAGCTCAAAAATAGGGACCTTTGTACATGTGACACACCACCGAATTGTGTTTAACCAGAAAACTGTCAAAGACTGTCTTACAGGACCCTCAGACAGTCCTCTGAAATGTCACTTGCCATAACGTAGTTTCCTCCTTTAGTAAACCAGCTGATCTAATCCCTTTCTCTATTAGAGTAGTTACCTTAGCATAAAACTGCATTATTTAGTGATAACTCTATGAGATATGTTTTCAACAGGAAACATTCCAGACCACCTTTAACCGCAACACCCTCAATACTGCAGCAAGGCTGCTGCAGCTACAACTGAGTATGAACAGCACAAAATCAACACCCACATCTCCTTCCAAGCCCGCGGAACTGCTGATAGAGGAAGTGCACGTCACTCCCAGAATCACTCCACCTGCACACCCAATCAGCACACAGAAAACAAACTCTGCCTATACCCAGGGTTAAAATTTTTACATCAAGCTGCAATGCCTGGCATTTCCCAGCAGCAGTATATAATGAGCAGGTGATAATAGGCCAGTAACAATTATTTATGATAACAACCAAACCAGGAAAAATCTAGACATTCTGTGAGAACTGTGTACTGAGATGTACCTTGCGACCCCACATTCACTCCAGGAAAAAGCTTTATAAAGCCAGACCACAAATCCACAAGTAAAATGTAAGCAACGTTTAACCCTACCTCTTGAGCAGACCTCTCAACCTCTTAGAGCAAGAAAACAAGCCAAAGCCATCTCTAAAATGCGAAACACTAGTCCTCATAGTGTGGAGCAATTGATCAAAATGTGGCTTACTATCAACTCCAGCCAGGAAGATCATAGGGTAGATAAAATATGCTGGTTTTATTTATATCTTTAGTGAATTCCTATGATTAGTTATTTTACTATAGATTACACTTAAAATATAGCCAAACATTAAATTAAGCCCCCTGAGAAGGATGTTAAAATCTGACTTTATTAAGTCTCATGCGATCTAAACCACCACCCATGCTCTGCACATGTGCAACATGTGTTTTTCCCCATTACCCAAAACCCACGAAATTCTCCACCCCTGCAATGAACCATTAGTCTAATGGCCCAGGATATCACCTCAAGACAGCAACAGTTGACTTCTTCAACCATTTACGACTCGACACATACCCAAAACACGAAATCCACTAAAACTCCCACAAAACCTACCCCCACCACCAACAAAACAGTGGCCGAAACCAGAACGTCAGCCTCCATCCAATGGGCCACTCCAAAGTCAACCACCAAACAGTCACAGAGACTTCTGCTATAAAACAATGACCTTACAGATGTTTATAAAATGTAGCAGTGGCAGGATACATAGGCCCCATGCATTGAGGTTATCGAAACTTTACTACATTTTACAATATTCTGTAAATTCCATTGTAAATATTTTTTTTATTTACAGTAAAACTCACTTTAAGAGGTTTTAGTCATTTAACTTGTATCCATATCCTCTAATTTTGGCAACTGAGTACTTTAGAATGCATATCCTTTGTTTGTGAGACTACTAAGCATTTAGAAGAGAGGCAAAACAGAATGCATAAGTGATTCTGGAGAATTCTGTTTTCTCTTTTTGGCTTAGAAATGCACTTTTTGGGGTGTGCATTTTTAGTATTATTTTGGTATCCATCCATATTTTATAAGCCTCGCCTCTTGAAGAAAGGATGCCTAGTAATACAACTTAAAATTCAGTGCTTTAGAGGAGTGTCAAATTCCCTAATATTCAAACAAGCTTGAACTAGTATAAAAATGTTACAAAGTGTGGACAACATTACTGTGCATTTGCTTTTCATCTGTATGCCTTAGCTGTTCCACAATAAAAATGCAAAGCCTGAATAAGCATTTTACAGCAATTAAGCAAGGTCATGATGGAGAAAATATTTGCTTTAACAGATTCTGAAAAGTCTTTCACTGCTTGATATATATATATATATATATATATATATATATATATATATATATATATATATATATATATATATATATATCTAGATATAGATATATGTACATATGTATGAATTGGCTTACCTACTTTGCCAAATTTTCTACGTCCTGGAAATCAGCAGTCAATCAACCACTGCTCTTCTATCAAAAGATATTTTCCTATAGTTCCCCTGAAAAGTCCATCTGTAACATTCAGATTGTTTAATGATGTTCTCATGTGTCTTTTTGAATGGTGCTAGGGACTTGGACTGCATAGAGATTCTTGAGATTATTAATGTTTAAACTTATCATATCACTTCTCTTCCTTCCTGTTTATAGAAGCTTCATTTTCAGCTAATATTTCTCTGTTGAAAGACTAAGCCATTTTTATGTCCCAATTAAACTGTTTGTGTCTTCAGAAACGTGATGTCTCCAGAAATGGACTCTATAGTTTAAAAGGGGTTTTACCAACTCTCTGTGTGATGCCTCTACCAGTGCAGCACATATTTGTCCAGATCTGCTTGCTTCTGTATAATACAGTAGTTATAGACTCTCAATGTCATTGCCCTCTTTAACATGGTAGCATAAATTCGTAAGTACCTTAACAGCTTCCAGGCCTAATGGCTGACTAGAAACACTCAGTTCTTAATATATGACACATGCACTTTATCAGTCATCCAATTATCAAGTGACTCCTTGAAATCAGCCAAGCTACTAGACAAGCATTTATTGAAATATTACTATATAAAGTAGATATTCTGTTAATGAAAATTATGTAATTTAGTCTCAAATTTCATATTGTTCTGTGTTAAATTCTTATTATTCTTAAACAATGTTCCATTTTTGGACTTCCAGATACCCATATGTGACTCAAGAATGTTGTTAAACATGTCATTTGAAGAATAGTTCTTGTACTTATGACAGTGCACCATGATAAGAGAAATAAGAATGAATTAGTTGAATTAAAGCAAACAACAGCACTCCACCCCCCCACTCCTGTCCAACACATCGGTCCACCAACCAAGCCAATCTCCATGAATGGAATGCCTCTCTCAAGAGAAAACGTCTTCTTAAGCAACCAGCAATGTAAAAGCCCGTGAAAGCCGTGAACCAGCAATGAAAACAACTAAAGCAGGCAGCTGGAGGAGCCCACGAAAATCATTAGTGCAACAATAGTTGTACACCACTCTTCCACCCACAAACCAAAAACATACCTGTTTCCCCACCACAACTGTCAAAACCATTCACTCTGAAAATATAACAATTTTCTTTTTTTTTAATAAAATCAGATCAACAAATTGTTCAGTCAGCTCAACTTCAGTATTGCAAAGGACATCATACCCAGTCACTATCTCTGTAAAGCAAAGCCACTCCAGCCTGAAAATGAACAAGAGAGCAAAAGTCTTCATATGCATCCAATATAAACTCCCCAACAAAACCAGTTTCCGAAATGCACCTCAAAAACTGCCACAAATCTTTAAAAACATACTTGCAATTCTCACAAATCCACTTCAGCTGCCTGTCAACCAACACAGAGGAAGCTCTGCAATGGAACCCACCACCAAAACCATGGGGAACAGAGAAGGCTGGCCACATGCCTGGTAACCTGGGAACTCCAGAAATCACTGGCATGAATGGGTCATCTACCATAGAAAGACAAACTGAGACCAAGAAACAAGTCTCCACCTTAAGTCAGTTAAGGTAAATTCAACAATGCACCTTCCAACATTAATTTCATCCCTAGATATTCTTCCAAACAGATATTGCCAGCCAACTGCTGGAACCCATAACAATCAACACTCCCCCTCTGTCAGGCCCCACAAACTCAAAAGACCTGTTATCAGATAAATTGAACAATAATGTCTGCTGTGAATATGTGGGACCAAAGAACCCCTTCCTGTAAAAGAAGTACTTCTCTCTCTGACATCACATTCTCAAACCGTTCAGATAAGTCAATGGGTAGATGAAGAGGAGGCCCAGAAAAGACTTTACCTACACAATTGCCCATGTCCCAGTGTAAGCGGCCACTCTTTACCCACAGACCCCCAGAGAACAATGTAAAATTCAACTTGTAATGCAGCAGAACAGCCTGAGATAAATAACGGTCAACCCCCACAAAGGCTACAATTGCGCACGCGCTGCAAAGACGCCTGCCACAAACCCACAAACCAACATCCATGCTACTGGACAGAGATGGTAAATGACAATAAGTGCTGGAATGCCCAGCTCAACAGTCTAGCTCGATAAGGAAACTGAAACAACTTGTGGAAATTACCACTTCACACCCCCCCCCCCAAGCTTGCATTCAACCTCGCACTCTCCAACAAGAGAAACACCAATAATCCTCTTATAACATCCTGATGCCACCATTGAACAAACATCAATTCCAGCTCTACGAAGCCTAGTAAATAATCCCAGACAAGTTAATAAACTATCTCCCTCCAAGCAAACCCACGACTAACATTAAATTAAAAAATTGTTTTAATCCTACAGAAGTCCCCAGTACATTTGGTGATATGGCTAATCTACCAACTTACTACATACTTTCTAAGGCCTATCTCCCAACACTACCCAGGTCATCATGGTCGTACCTTGTTTTAGCAAGTTCATGCCAAAACGTGATTACTTACCCAACTACACTAGTCTAAACCTCTTAAGCCCCTCTCAACCCTTATTTAATTTCCCCCCAAACATCCCACTCTCCATTTAACCCTTTCACATCCCCAACCCACTTAACTCCCACTAATACATCACCTAACCCCTCTTGAAGTTGTGCCAGGACAACTTGGTTTGTTGCCAAATCTCATTTCTTCCAGGTAGCATAGTTATTTTTACAATAATCTGTTAAGATAGCATCACTTTTATTAGGCTTGGTTTGGTGTATATGAGGAAAACTGCAGCATTCTGTTCCCAGTAGACATGATGTGGTGCATTATTTAAATTAGTAGAGCCAGCAGGATTGATTGCAATGGTGATATTCTGTATGTTGTGATGTGCTGATGGTTTTCTGAAAAGGCTGATATATACTGTACTCCTGCACAGGTAAACATAGTCTATAGATTTGAACATTGTATGCTTGAAGGCTGGGTCATTCACAATTTCTGTGGAGTGAGAGTGTGCCATTATGGTTTTATCTTTCATTGCATAACTGCTTGACCTCAACCAATTTATAATAGATTGTGCTCAGAATGGTGTTACACAACACCTAGTTTGGCAAAATGACAACAGGATAGAAATGCAGACTTTAAGAATGTATAATGTAGATACGAAAGCAAAGACAACAAGGTAGACAGTGTAAGGGTGTCTATTTTGAAATATTCCAGGATAGTTGTGTAAAACCCTACTATGGGAAACCTATTTCAATAGGGGCAATCATTTTCCGAATGTGGATTTGTGGATTGTGTTATCATTCAATATATATATATATATATATATATATATATATATGTATATATATATATATATTTTTTTTTTGTAGCGGAAGATCATCTCAGCCATACACGCTGGGAATATTTGTAAATTATTTTCCCCCGCTTGATAATCAGCTTTTAATTCACAGCACTGTGAGTGAAATGAGATCTTGCCCCCACTATAATTTGTGATGATGTCAGAATAAGATAAGGGATTCTTACCATCTACCTAAAGTTTGACTTCACTTAGGCAGAGCATGAAACAATATCAGCTATAATTAACATAAAATAGTCAACAAATGCTGTTTATAAAGTGAGTATGTTTTTTCAGAAAAGAGATTTCAAACCAATAACATGCATGAAAAGCATATAATGATATTTACTATGTGCAAAATGCAAAACTGGTAAATTCTGAATATGAAAGATGTACAGTTACAGCATAGAAAATGTAGATGTACGCCAAGCAGGATTCAACAATGGGTGTAAGGTATTTTTTATTATGAAAATTAATGCCTATAACAAATAAAAAAGCCATATAGGTTTTGTTGATCAGATTTTACGAAAGTTAATGCCTATGACAAATAGGAAAGCCATATATGTTTTGTTGATCAGATTTTATGAAAGTTAATGCCTATGACAAACAGGAAAGCCATATAGGTTTTATTGATCAGATTTTACGAAAGTTAATGCCTTTGAGAAATAGGAAAGCCATATAGGTTTTGTTGATTAGATTTTACGAAAGTTAATGCCTATGACAAATAGGAAAGCCATATAGGTTTTGTTGATCAGATTTTATGAAAGTTAATGCCTATGACCAACAGGAAAGCCATATAGGTTTTGTTGATCAGATTTTACGAAAGTTAATGCCTATGACAAATAGGAAAGCCATATAGGTTTTGTTGATCAGATTTTATGAAAGTTAATGCCTATGACAAACAGGAAAGCCATATAGGTTTTGTTGATCAGATTTTATGAAAGTTAATGCCTATGACAAACAGGAAAGCCATATAGGTTTTATTGATCAGATTTTGCTGCATGCAAATACATTGCAATCTTTACATAGATGAAACCTGTACAGATGCATGGATGTGTGGTTTTCATGCAAACAGTGGCTATACAATTTAGCAGAAGAAACAGGCAAACGTGTTGGTATCCACCTTAAAAGAGTTCAATAACTACACCACTGAGATCCGAAACAGAACCTATCAATGGATCCTAATGAAGGATCACAGGAATGGCGGTACAGAAAGAAGTCTGCCATTTTCCTTCTTTATCTGTGATGCAATAATATACGATACTATTGCTGCTACAGCTGGTGACTCATACTCATTTCAGCAATGTGTAAAACGTATTCCCTGTGATGCAGTAAGGGTTTTAGTTCACAGTAAGTTGGACAGGGATCATTATCTTGTTTAACAAGTCTGTAGATGAGATTTATTTTAATAATATAGAATCACTTCCACCTTTAGTACATTTGTTTAATACAGTTGGTCTGTATGAGTGATAGATATTGAGGTACTGCACTAATGCTATGCTTTCCCTGGTCTTGAACCAGGCTTTTGTTACATTGTAGAGTGAATAACAAATGAAAAGTCATTCATTGAATGTTATGAAACTTTCCAGTCTATTTCAATATTATACATGAGAGCTCCTGTGCTGAGACATTGCATACCTAAATATGTGAACATTATGGATACTGCTTATTGTATGAAAAGTAGTTTATTAGCCATAAGAAAATGGGCAAACTGTACATCAGCATCCTGATTGGAGAACAAATGTTCTCCAGCAGGCTATTAATGTACAAGTAATGCCTCCTGAAAAGCAAGTCCTCCTCTTCATGGCAGGATATCAAGTTGCCATGGAATTCAGACTGAGAAAACTAAACAGCCACCATTATTTTTCGTTCACTAAGCAGTGCTTCTGCTGTTTACTGAGTGTAAAATGTGAAATAAAAAGAAGACAATTAAAAAAAAATTGTGTGCATGTGTTTTTGTCTGTGTGAGCGTATATGCATGCATGTCAGTGAAAATGACAGCTAGCACCAAGCAGCGCTTTTACTGTTTAGCATGTGAAAAAAAAAATAAAGTGTGCGTGAGAGTGTATGTGTGTATGAGAGTAAGAGAGAGAGGTCGTTTGAGCGAAACAGAGAAAAGTGTATGTGTGTGGGTTTATATTTCTGTCTGCATGTGTGAGTGAATTCATGCATGAAAGCAAAAGAGACTCTGTGTGTGTGTGTGTGTGTGTGTGTGTGTGTGTGTGTGTGTGTGTGTGTGTGTGTGCGTGTGTGCGTGTGCATGTGAGTGTGTGCATGTGTGAGTGTGTGTGTGTGAGTGTGTGTGTGAGTGTGTGTGTCAGTGTGTGCATGAGTGTGTGTATGAGTGTGTGCGTGAGTGTGTGCATGTGTGCATGTGAGAGACAGAGAGAATAGTGTGAAAGTGATCTAACGAACCCTGGCAGCAGCAGCAGTTTTGCATACCTCTTGAACTCAGACATAGCTCTCAACCTATTAGAACAAGAAATCTGGACAAAGCCTGACATAATGAGAGGACAAATGCTAAGAAATAGTAATACATTTTAAATATTGCTCTTATAAACTTAGAAAGTTGCTAGAATAACTGGATTTGTGTTAGCATGTATTTTCAGAAGGATATGAAATCTGAAACTCAAATGCATGTCATTGTTTAGCAACTTTAATCTTCAGGTAATCACAGGTTTGTCAAAAAAAACTAATTTTTTTATGAGGAACAGACTGAAAATATGAGGAAAAAATCTGGGCA
Source organism: Protopterus annectens (assembly GCF_019279795.1). NCBI lineage: Eukaryota > Metazoa > Chordata > Ceratodontiformes > Protopteridae > Protopterus > Protopterus annectens. The sequence goes on along the minus strand of NC_056729.1, from coordinate 223,835,069 downwards.
TTCTGCAAAAATATGTACAGTTGAGAGGTATGCTCTTAGATCAGGGTATAAATAAGATAAGCCTAAAATAAATAGGACAAGGGCTCAAAATAAGAACATAGTTTAAATGATTTGTGTCAGGATGCATTTTCTGAAGCAGTGTGTGTGTGTGTGTGTGTGTGTGTGTGTGTGTGTGTGTGTGTGTGTGTGTGAGAGAGAGAGAGAGAGATCTACCAATGGCAGCAAGAAAGAGGTTTGTACACCTCTGGACCCTTCAGCTGAAGAAATCTGGATAAAGCCTAAAATAAAAAGGAAACAAAGCCTCAAAGCTAAGAACAGATTTTAATTACTGCTCTTGTAAAATTACAAACTTGCCTAAATAAAAGGATTTGTTTTAGCATGAATTTTCTGAACAAAATAAAACTCTGAAACTCGAATGTGTGTCATTATTAAATTCCATCTCCAATGGCTGGCAATAACCTAAATGTTTTAGAAGCAAGGGACCAAAAAAATAAAGTAAACATCCGGATTTTTTAAAGTGTTATATATTGGATGTAAAATATTTCCTCCAACACCATTAACATATATTACATCAAGTTTGAAACATTAGGCGGATGAACTATTTTACATCAAAAGTATATAAAAAATACAGTACTTAAAAAAATAAATAAGTAAAACACAACAATTTTGCAGAGATCCCATTCCCTAAGAGCAATAATGCCCTCTAGGGTGTGTGTTAATGTGTAAGTAATGCCCTTCCAGAGGAGTAGAGGCCCTCTGCCTGTGGTGCCGGGCCTCATAACACCCCTGGGTGGACATTACACATTAACACACACCCCGTTGAGGCATTATTGCTTTGTTATAAAATCATTAGTATTGGCATGTAAATTATATGTAATACTGACATAATACAGTGAGGGATAACACTTTTGAAGCAAAACCCTAACTTGACTTTGTGGTATGAATACATGACATGGACATTCCCAGCACATCATGCACTGTTCTGGGAATATTAGCATTTCAGAGTCATTAACTGCTGCATCTTCATATTTTCTTGAATGCATACATTTCTCATTAATGAGAAAAATGGCTATTGCTGATGGGTATTATTTTGTAGATTACCAGATGACACAGAAAATGTTTAATATATAGTGTGTACAATGTATACTAATGTAGATCAGCAGTGTTATTTCCTATTACAAAAATTTGGAACATTGTAATTTGTAGTAGTACAGATAGCTAGTAATATAATTAGAATGAATATCCTTCAGAAGGTTAGGGAGTAAGATGGAATACAATGGTCAAATATGCAGCGCATTTACTTGACTTCATGTCAGGCAAATGGAGAACTGAAACTGTTATCACTCGTTACAATGTGGGTCATCTACTGCCCCTGGCAACTAACGAACTATAAGTCTGACTAGTTTCATAATGAAAGCCGCAGAAAGAATCATCATGGAAATGATAAATTATGAAACAGGAGCATACAGACACCGGATCTAATCAAGTGTGATTTCATCAGTGGTAGGTCATGCTTATTCAAACTGGTGGACGTCTTTGTGATGGTCACTAAGACCATGGCTGAGAGCAAAATCATGCAAACTACCTACCTCAATATGGCCAAAGCATTTGACACAATACCTCACTTGGGCAATGTAGATAAACTCACCAGTATGTATCAGCTGATGCACACCCAGCTGGTTCACTGATAAGAAACAATAAGTTAGGAGAGTGAATACTACCTCTACAAAGAGGCCAGTCACTAGCAAAATCCCCTCAGGGCTTAAGGAAGAGCCAGCCTCTCCTTTTTATAATCTACATCTGTGAAGCCAAGATCAATGTCTAGGGCCTCTATTTGACCAACTCTGTGAATGACCTCAAAGTAGGTACAGTAATCAAATCCCCAAAGATACAAATACCTTTCAAGAAGGTTTGACATAAACAAATAACTGTTACCAGAGCTGTGGTCTAAAACTGAATGCAAAAAAATGCATAAATGCATCCTATGGAAAGACAGCGATCCCTTGAAACTACCACATAGACAATACACCCATAAGTTTAGGTATGGTCAGTGCTGAGGGATTTGGTAACACATGTAGACAGTAAACTGGCTATAATGGTGAGAAAATAATTCTGTATGGCACAAAGGTATGGCATCTAAGTCCAAGGATGTCACTACTCTAGTGTACTCGACCCATATCAGACCAATCATTGTACAGAGCACCCTTTTGTATTTATCTGACCAGGCATTTGCAACAACTGAACTGTCCAGAGTAGCTTCTCGCAAAAAGAATGCATGCCTTAAACATTTCCAGTGCAGATCACCTCAAAGCCCTATCCCTGTACTTGGTCTCCTACAGACTGCTGCTAGCTAATCTATGCCTGGTTCACAAAACATCATCTGACTCAACAGTAAAGGACCTGTTGCACATCTGCAAAACAAATATCATCAGAAACACCCAAACTAAGGGACATAAACCTTATCTGAAAAGTAAATAAGACATGCTAGAAGGTCAGGTGTGTGTCTCAAACACTACTCCTTCACTGGAAAAGGCTTGCCAGCCATGAAACAGAGTTCTTCACTAACCATCCTCAAGCATAATTTGGAACAGTGTATAGGGAATTGGAAATTTAAACCCTGGTCTAGCACACATGCCTCTTATAGACAGAGACAGCCTGTAATTGTTTGACCACCCATTGTCCAAGCCTATATTCAGGCCTTAAAATCACCCTGGGTATCAAATCAAGTCAGATACATTTGGGAAAACAAGGCTTGACTTTAAAAGGTCTCTATGACTGTTAGCCTAGGAATCCCCTATAAACCTATAAATTGTAACTATATTAAGCATCAGTTCCATGTTTGAGTTATAATTTGTGGTATAATGATTCTGGTGATATAGGTCAGAAGGTCGTTCTCTAAAGGGGAATAACAGATGAATTAAGACTCTTACGATGTCACTTTGAACTGTGGAAACAACGTACATGAGAAATATTGTTTAAAACATTTTGTTAACATATACATTATGCCCACATTTTCATTTTTATTTTCAAAAGGAAATGCGGAACATCTGCTGAGAAAAATCAGGAAAAAGGGTTATAGAAACTGAAAGAGAAGCAAAGTCCTGCCCATTGTAACTATGTGCACTGCTGAAATTGTGAAGCACTGCTTAAAGACTCCAGTTGTAAGAAACAGTGTTTAGATATTCCCCATATAATTTATATAACTACCATATTAATGTAGTACTAAGTTGCATTCTTCGAACTGTGAGTAAAGTATAGATAAAATTCCAGTCAAATGTACACTGTCCCCATATATATTATTGCACATGTTGGTGGCTGTTTGTTAGACATGAAAAATAGACCATTTACATCTAGTCTATTAGGTCTGTGCTTGTAGCTCTGTGATGACATAGAGGGATATGGCCCCGACTATGACCCAGCAAACCAGAGTTTGGCTAGCGGCTCAGATGGCTGACTGGGTGGTAGGGATGAATGGGCATTACCATGCCTAGGGGTAGGGTGGTTCTGTGGACATCTTAGATAGTAATCACTAATATAGGCTTTGAATGTTATCAGGGGGCATTCTAAAGACAGAAATAGGGTGATGGTATTTATGATAATCTGCAAATGTGGGGCAAGATGTTGCACATCTGTATTGCACCAGTACCTCAGACTTTGCCTCAGAAACCATGAGAAATGGAGACAGGAAGGAAAAAAAAACAAGTTAGGTCATAAGAAATAAAACCCTGGCTGGTAGATGACTGACCAGAAGAAGGACAATTACCTCCAGGACACCCTTAATATCATTATTAACCCTGTTTCAAATTTGGGCTATGGACTGTTGGTGAATTGGAGTGCTGATAGACCCAGCAAAAGATGTGGAGCACTGAAATATCTGTCAGAATGATAGTTGAGGACAAAATGAACTTAAAAAAAAATAGATCCATGCTTGTGATTTTTTTATGGATATAGTTAGAAAGCAACCATGTACAATGATTTTTGAACAGAAATGGGCCTGAAATAGACTTTACATTATTGGATGAAAGTTTATATGATTTCAGATCATTTTGGCACTGATCTTAGCACAGTAGGGGGGAGTATATTTATAGCTCTTTGTTTGCTTACATAGATGGACAAAAGTGTAACATTTCACTAATGGTATAAAGAGTTGTACACAAATGATAATTTTATAGCCTATATGTGGATAAAATGTTGCTGTTAATTAGACAGTGAATGTCAACAGTGCAAGACACATTGGCATGTATTTACATGCAAAACTAACATTATGACTTACTTAGAAGCTATTAAAAATTAGCATTGTGAAAATCATCATATAACAACTCAATGTTACTGAAAGTCACTCAGAGCTGTTGGGATATTAATAGTTGCATTCATACATCCTTATTGACTTTCTTAGAAAAGGCTTAATCAGAAGTAATACAGATGCAGCAACTAATCAGGAATCCCATGTTTGATCTCAACTGCTGAAGTGTGAGTGATGAAAAGAGAAACATAGCCCAGATGTTCATACCATTCAAAGCATTCAGCTTTTACTACATTCCAGTTGCCTGAATTAAATATTTAAGTCTTGCTATGATCATTTACTTCACTGCTATGCAACCGACACAAGAGAGGGACAAGTGGTTTGAACTGTAAACATCTGATGAAAATGAATGTGTGCTAACCTCCATTTCTAACAAACATTCCCTAATAGATCAGTATCTGAATTCCAACAGGAAATTAAGACATAGGCGTACGATGTTTATCTGCCATACTATTTACTGTGCAGTCATAGAGAATGTGTTTTAACCTACATGATAGAAATATTCAAATGAACAAGGGAGCTTTATTGAAATAACATGAGATTCAGTGCTTTGGAAAATGATAAATACGGTTGACAATAGATGTACTATAAGGTAGCATTTTGGAAGTTCCACCATTGGCTACTGTGATTTAATAAGTCAACAGATCAATGAAACATACTGCTCAAATATCACTCAGGATAACAATGTATAGTGACAGCCTTTGCACCCTTTCTCAGTGGTGGAATGTGCAGTAAATACAGTGCGCGTGTGTGTGTGTGTGTGTGTGTGTGTGTGTGTGTGTGTGTGTGTGTGTGTGTGTGTGTGTGTGTGTGTGTTTGTGCAAGAGCATGTATGCACACGTATTTATGTTGCTTTATGTGTATAGTTTGGATGGTTTTAATACAACTTATGGGTATTGTAATGATACATTTTGAAGAAAAGGTTATTCTATACTGTTACACTTGAAATGTTCTCAGGTGCAATTCTTTGTGAAATGAAACAAAAGGATACTGCAGGCAACATATTCCAGAAAATGGCTTCCTCTTTACCCACAGTTAGAAAATTTGTGACACTGAAGTAGGATTCAGTCAGTGATATTTCAGTTATTCAAAATGTATCAACTTTTACCTATTGGAACAAGCCCAAAGAAAGAAGACCCATAAACTGCGTAATATTTCTTTCTCTTGGAGGAAAGGACCACACAACAGTAAGTTCTTATTGAAAAGTTGTTTAAATGTTTGTCATAATAAAACAAGAAGATTAGAATATAAAAAACTTCAGAACTCTTGAAATAATTGCATTAGCATGCCAGACTTCTTCCATTCATTTGTTTCAAAGCTGAGTCTAATTTTGAACAGGTACATGACAAAGAAACTATGCAATCATAAATTAACTCAACAGTTATCTTTCTACAGAAAGCAAAATTGCAAAATATTTATACTGCAGCAAGAAAAATAATTTGTCTATTATGATAATTTATTATGACGTAAATTAATTCAATATTATTATCCCATAATATTTTAAATATTTATACCTATTAACTATGTCTGTTTTGGCTGTCATTGCTAGAAACATTTAATATAAAAAGAAAAGAAAAAAAAAAACAGAATTTATGGGGTTACATTCTACTGTGACTGAAATTATTTTTATGGAGAAATTCAGATATGGGCTATATTACTTTAACTACAGCAGTATGAGGCTTGTGACCAATAAATAACTGTTACTCACATTGGCAACTAACTGTAACTCTGATTTACTACCTTACCTAAATTAAACGAATCACCTAGTTTTGGTATGTATCAAAATCTGAGAACTCAGTTGCTATATTAAAATTCTTAGTACGGCAGAAGAATGAGTCACTACCTGACATTTTGCAAGCTATTAATTGGAATAATATTGTTCTAGTACAAGATGATTGACAAAATTGGTTTGACTACCACCAGAAAGCCATTTTTCTGACACATCCTGCAAATCAAAAGTGGCACATAAACCTTCCACAGTATATTTTTAACATTAAGCTGTTTAAGGAAAAGTCAGCACTGACATTTTCACAACACAGTGAAAAGAAATATAAAATAATGACTGTAATTTCTATGGTATTTTTTTTTTTTTTTACATAACAGTTAAGTTTTCCAGTTATCTTTTAGGCTGATTTCAAAATGTTTTTTTCCGCAGTTTAAAACATTTGCTGGTAAATTTAAGTTTCTTCAAGTTCCTTGTAAAACTAGCAGTAAAGTGTCAGAAGAAAAATGATTCACTTAAGGATTTTTTCTTCGCTAACACTGCTTGGGCCTATTGCCTTTGTTTATTTATGTTACTGGAGAAGTGACGCATTTAATAAACAATTTCATCAGCTCTTTTGGATCTAATTCCCAACAGTTCCTAGTCTGCCATGACGAAGGCATGATGGTTATCATATGATGGACATGACTTCTATTCTTTAAGTTTAATAAGCAAAAGACTTTAATGAAAATCAAGAACAAAAAGAAAATAAAACTTATAGAGGAACTAAATGGACTTTCTTAGACTTTTTCTAGCCAAAATCACCGCCCATAATGGTGTGGCAAAGTGCAATAAATATGGATACTTTTAATGTAGCATGATGGCGAGCACACTGTTTCATTGAGCTCAGCACTTGTTCTCATTGTAAGCACTAAATAAGCTACAAATTATTAAAGTACACAAATGTCCTCATTTGTCTTGAGGAAAACAGTTTCTAGTACTTAACAAATAAGCACCTATCTAAGGGTCAACTACGGTGCTTTATCCTGTCTACCTGATTAATCTGGGCATCTTGGGGCAATGAAGCAATTGCCTCATGTACACAGACAACCCTCTCCTCCTACCACCCAATACTGCAACCTGTGAGAGATGCACTTATGTAGCCAAACTGGAAGCAAAGCTCGCTTCACCCAAGACTGGACTAGACAGTCAAGAGGAGAAGATAAACACTTGCACCACACCACACTCATCACATAGTCCCTCAAAACCTAATCCACCAAAACACACACATAGAAACACAAAACACACACCTACATTTGCGGAGGCTCTCAAAAAAAAAATCTCCCAAGCAACAGAGACCTCCAAAGCAGAAACGCATGCAACCTCCACCCTCAACACAACCCAAATGACACATAGTCCACAAACTTAGTGTGCCACTCAACCATAGCCCATAAGGCATAACAACATACCCAATACTCTAGACATAGGTGACTCTATAGTCAAGCACACTGATGTTCCACTCACCAGGCTAAACAAGGAGAAAGTTACTGTCAGCTGCCTGTCAGGTGCCAGGATCAGCCACATAACACATGCACTCAGGTCACTCCACAGCAAGTACAACTATGACTCTGTCATTGTCCATGTTGGTGTGAATGACCTGAGACATACCTCCCTGGACTACATGAAAAGAGACATGAGGAGCTGTCCGATCTTGTAGCCCAGGCAGGTATGATGCTAGCCCTGAGTAGCATCCTGCCATCACCCAGAATGATACCACAGTACAAGGACAAAATAATTGACTTCAACAATTGACTAAGCTTCTGGTGTCATTCTAAGGGGGTCCAGTATCTGTCTGCCTGGGATAACATGATCAACAAACCGCGATGCTTTTCCAGAGATGGCCTTCACCTGTCACCCTTGGGATTCTGGATACTGGCTAAGGCTCTTGCCAGCACTATAGTGTCTTTTTTAAGCAACATTCAAATGACAAATTCACCACCGTAACAGGTACAAACAAGCAAAATCTGAGGGTAATGCTACTTAATGCTAGAAGTCTAAACCTCAAAATGCACTCACTTGAGGCACTCCTTAAGATGGAGAACATCAACATCTGTGCAGTGACAGAGACCTGATTCAAGGCTTCAGAGAGCACCCCTGCATTACCAGGCTATAACTCATACCACACCTTTCGGCCACCTAACCTGGACCGAAGCACTAAAGGCAGAGGCGTGTCCCTATCATTAAGGATATCCACACCTCCAGGCTAGTTGCTCAGCATAATGCATCCGAGATTATCCAAATGCAACTAACTCTGGGCAAGACCGCAATCCAAATTGTAGCTTGCTACAGATCCCCCATCATGCCCCAGGACTCCCATTCCTCATTTCTTGATACACTGGAAAATATTAGGATACTATCTAACACACTAATAATGGGCGATTTCAACTACCCCACCATTAACTGGGAAAACTACTCATATACCAACTCTTGTGCTCAACGTTTTCCTGAATTCATAATTTGCAGCACCTTGGATCAACTTTTCCACAATCCACCATGGGCAGCAATATCCTAGACCTGGTCATTACCAACATGGGCAACCAGTGTTCCACACAAGAGGTCAGTTCATCGTTGATCAGATCCGACCACAAGCAAATCACCCTAGACATCCACATCCCATCCCCCATTAGGGAAACCACCATAAAAAATTTCTCCAAAGCCAACTTCATGCTTCTTAAGACAGAAGTTGCAAACTTCACGACACCCATGCTGACAGACAATAGAGGTACGACTGCTGAAACCTATACAATTGCACTTTATAAGCACTTACACAAGTGCGTGGATCGTGCAGTCCCTAACAGAGCAAGATGCTATCCTCCAAATAAAGGAAGCCAATCTGGTTGTCCCCTACTATAAAAAAACTCTACAAGAGAAGAAAGAAACTGTTGCAAAAAAGAGTAAAATTCCATGATTGGAGGAACTCCGTGGTCAGCCTCAGTAAGAAGCTGAAATCCCTCATAAAATCCTCCAAAGCTGGTTACGAAAACAAAATCGCCACCGATTCTAAAGACAACCACAAAGCATTCTATAGCTATGTCAAGAATCTCAATGGCAGCACTCAGATCTGCTCTGAGTTACAGCACAATGGCACTAAATATGCAGAACCAACTGATATTGTCAACATCCTGGCAGATAGGTTCAGTGCTAACTTTTCCCTCATCCCATAAAGGGCCTATCTCTATACTGGAAGAATGCAAATTTCCTGTAATCACGGCTGCACAGGTAGAAACACACTCTTTAAAGCCAAGAACACAGCATTCATGGGACCTGACAACATCCCAGGCTGCATTCTACATGAACTACAGAACAAAATGGCACCCCACCTAAGTAACATGTTCAATCATAGCCTCACCTCAGGTTTTGTGCCCACTGAATGGTGCACAGCAATGGTTATCCCACTCCACAAAGGGGGAGCCACCATGGACCCCAGGAACTACCGCCCCATTAGCCTGATGAGCCTGGTCTGCAAGTCTATGGAACATATCATCATGGAACTTATGAACAATGACATTAGTAATCTCCAATCTCTGGACCCTACACAGTTTCGGTTTGAAAAGGCAGATCATGTTTCCTAAACCTGATAGACTTCTTTGAAGCGGTAACCAAAGTCGTAGATGAGGGTAAGGTGGTTCCACAGCCTATCTACATCTCACCAAGGCTTTCGACACCATCCCCCACTATGGAATTATAGACAAACTCACTAAACTAGGTATAAATCCCTATGTCACAAGAGGGGTTGACAACTGGCTCACTAACAGAACCCACACTGTGAAAGTAGCAGGCTCTAAATCCAACTTCAGACCAGTGAAAAGTGGAGTACCAGAGGGTTCAGTCCTAGGTCCTCTCCTGTTTGGTATCTACTTCTCTGAAGTACAGGCTAACACAGAAGGTCTTTGGCTAACAAAGTTCGCTGATGACTGCAAACTAAGAGCCATAATCAAAACTCCTAACATTTTGGACATCCTACAAAAGGGCCTCACTGAGACAGATGTCTAGTGTCAAAGCCATGGCCTTAAGTTCAATGCCAAAAAGTGCATTATCATCCCTTTTGGTAAAAACTCTGTACCCATGAACTACCACATAGGCAGTAGTCTACTTAACACCGAAAGTGTGATAAGAGACCTTGGGACACAGGTGGACAGTAGTCTCTCCTTTGATAATCGCATCGCCACAGTACTCAGGAAATCCTTCTATGTGGCACACGTCATCACAAAAGGTTTCTCATCCAGGAAAAAAAAGGTCATTGTTCCCCTCTACTCATCACCCATTAGACCTGTTATAGAGTACAACACCCTTTTTGGTATGTACCTCACAAGACATTTACAACAACTGGAAAGGCCACAGAAATACCTCACAAAGAGGATTACTGGCCTCAAAAAGATGCCCTACGCAGACCGTCTCAAAATACTCCAGCTTTACTCTTGTCGCATAACGCCTGCTCAGAGGTGATCTCTTCCTAACATACAAAGCCATGTCAAACCTAGAGCTGTTGGACATGCTCCACATAAAGAAATCCCAATCCCTCTGAGCTATACACTCTAGGGACCTAAACCTTGTCACCACAATAAACAGAAAGTACAGTTTTGTACCTACCATAAATGTAGATGTTCGAGTGCTAATACAGCTGCAGTCATAACAGATGGGTTCTCCTGCCGTCAGGCGGGTCCTCGGTCGGCCGAATTCCAAAGTCTAGGTCCGGCGTCGGTTGTCGTCACTTCTTCCCTGACATCAGTGTGCCAGGGGTATAAAAGAACCAGCCGATGCCATTTTCTTCAGTTTTTCTTGCCCCAGATGTCAGGTGCCCCCAGAAGGAAGGCAATACATAAATCTGTGTAATAAAGCAATGCAATATAATCAAAATACAGTAGATGCAAGCAAATACACCATCAAAGAATACCCCAATCAGGTTGCATGAGGAGGTGTTAGCCAATAGACCTGTCCCAAGAGGGGAAGGAGGGAGGGAAACCTGGACTGCAGTTGTATTAGCACTCGAACATCTACATTTATGGTAGGTACAAAACTGTACTTTGTTCATCGTGCATACAGCTGCAGTCATAACAGATGGGTAGAATCCCAAAGCTAAGAAAGGGGTGGTAGGCACTAGGTGGAGCTAGGAGGAGCCAGAATGCCCTGCAAGACTGCAGTGGCAAAGCCTGCTCTAGTTTTGGAGCATAATGGTAGGTGGTAGTGCTTGGAGAAGGTATGCACAGAACTCCAAGTGGCTGCTTCCAAAATATCTTTGGTAGGAACTCCTCTGAGGAAAGCTGCAGAGGTATCTGTGGCCCTTGTGGATTGAGATCTGATGCCTGCAGGTACAGTTTTACCATGAAAAGAGTAACAAAAGCGTATGCAGTGGGCTATCCATTTTGAGATTGTCTGTTTGGAAATTGGCTTCCCTTGAGCTCCTATAGCATAGGACACAAAGAGCTGTTCTGATTTTCTGAAAGGCTTTGTTCTGTCCAAATAATAACGCAGCTGTCTGTGGATGTCCAAGGAATGTAGTAGTCTCTCCCCTTTGTTTTGAGGATTAGTGTAAAAGGTAGGTAAGTGTATAGCCTGATTCAAAGCTACTCTGGATACCACCTTTGGCATAAAGGATGGGTTGGTTCATAAGGAAACTCTGTCCTGATGGAAGATGATAAAAGGCTGCACAGCCATGAGGGCTTGTAGTTCCAATACCCTACGAGCTGAGGTGATAGCCAGAAGGAAAGCTGTTCTCCAGGACAAATATTGCAAATCTGTTGAGGCCCCTGGCTCAAAAGGAGGCAAGGTCAGCTTTTCTAGAATGAAATTGAGATCCCAAGCAGGTATTGGTTGTTTCCTTGGGGGTTTTATATTCTTTGCCCTTCTGAAGAACTGTCTTAAGAGGGGGTGAGAGAATAAAGGTGGATCAGTGTTGTATTCTGCAGAAATGGCTGAGGCATGGATTTTGATGGAGGAGAATGAAAGTCCACTGCTTAGCAGCTCAGCTAGATACTGTAATATTAGAAGTAAATTCAGTTTTCCAGGATTCTGGCCCTTTTTCTCATTCCAGGCACAAAACCGTTTCCATTTTGTGGAGTAAGCTTTTCTAGTAGACAGCCTTCTGGCCTCCAAAATGACATCCTGCACCTCCTTGGCGAGTAGGGTCTGTTGTGATGTTAAGGAATCTTCCATGCGGCCAGATTCAGTGTTTTCAGCTGACTGTGAAGAGTTTTGAAGCTGTGCTGAGTCAGAAGAAGAGGCATTAGAGGTAGGGTCCATGGAGGGGAATGTGTCAGGCTCCTCAGGAGTGGGTACCAGTGTTGTCTTGGCCAGTCTGGAGCAATGAGAATCATCTTTGGTCTGTCTGCTCTGGTTTTTAATAGAACTTTGGGCAGCAGAGGAAGAGGTGGAAAGGCATAAACTGTCATTGTTGTCCAACTGAAAGAGAGAGCGTCCACTCTCCAGGCCTGTGGATGGAAAGTCCTTGAGCAGAATTTTGTCAATTGGTGATTTTTGTGGGAGGCAAGGAGATCTATGTCTGGCCTTCCCCATGCTTGAATTATCTCTGTGAAAACTTGAGGATGCAACTTCCATTCGTATGGATCTGTCATATTTCTGCTTAGGTTGTCTGCCATCGTGTTTTCCTTGCCTGGCAAGTACTGTGCTTGAAGTTCAATTTGTAATTCCAGGGCCATGTTCCAAAGTGACATGGCCAGCCTGCATAGGGGGTATGAATGGGTTCCTCCCTGTTTGTTTATGTTCCACATTACTGAGGTGTTGTCTGTCTTTATCAATAGTTGACCTGGATGCAGAAGGTCTTTGAAAGCTATAATAGCATTTATTACTGCTAGCATTTCCTTTTGATTGATGTGAAGGTGCTTTTGTTTTTGGGACCATTTGCCCTGAATGCACCGATCTGTCATGTGCGCCCCCCAGGCGTAGTCCGAGGCATCTGTTGTGATGACTTGATTTGCTTGAGGCTTGCAGAATGGGAAACCTGTGTTTGTTTGGCATGCTTGAGCCCACCACAGAAGTTCCTTTTGAAGACATGGAATTAGTGGTATTATTGTTTCCAAACTGTGGCTGTGTTGAGACCATAGGTTTTTCAGGTACCATTGAAGTTTCCTCATATGCAGCTTTGCACATGGGATTAGTAGGATGCAAGATGCCATGAATCCCAGAGCCTGCAGGATTTTCCTTGCAGTCAGCCTGGTGAAATTTGCTAGTTTTCTGAAGTATTGAGTTAGTTGCCCCTGCTTCTCTGGCATGAGGTAGGCCATCTGGGTGTTTGTGTCCAAGTTGGCACCCAGGAAAATTATTTTCTGAGAGGGTATTAGTCTTGATTTCTTTTTGTTGACTGTGTATCCCAGAGAATTCAACAACATTATTACAAAAGCCAGATGCTTCAGAAGTATGTGCTTGCTGTCCGCTTGGATCAGGCAGCTGTCCAAATATGGGTATATTTGTATCCCTTGAAGTCTGCAGTAGGCAATTACTGATGCCAGGCATTTCGTGAATACTCTGGGTGCAGTAGATAAGCCAAAGGGCAACACAGAGAATTGATAATGGGTTGAACCTGCAAGAAATCTGAGGTATCTTCTGCAATTTTGTCTGATTGGGACATGCAGGTATGCCTCCTTGAGGTCCAATGTTACCAGCCAAGACTCCTTCCCCAGCATGGGAAGAAGCTGCTGTAATGTGAGCATCTTGAATTTTGGTACGAGTAAAAATGTGTTTAGGATGGATAGGTCCAAAATAGGTCTCCAGTCTTTTCCCTTCCTTGGTACCAGGAATAGTCTTGAATAAAAACCTTGACCTTGTTCGTGAGTAGGTACCTCTTGAATAGCTTTCATGTCCATGAGATATGAAATATGTCTTTGTGCTTCTGCCCTTTGATTGTGTGGCAGGTTTGGCATGCCTCTCATTTTTAGAAGGGTGTGAAAATGGAATCTGTAGCCTCTGTTTATAATGTCCAGGATCCATTTGTCTTTTGTGACAATATGCCAATTTTTTGAAAATAATGCCAGTTTTCCGCCTAAGGGTGCTGCCATTTGAGCCTTGCTTGGCATGCAAAGGGGAAATTCATTGGGCTTGCTTTCTGAATGGCTGAAAACTATCCTCACCACCTCTTTGTGTAGGAGCTTGCCATTGTCTGCCCCTAAACGATCCTTGAGATTGCCCTTTGCCCCTCGGGCGCCTGTATCTACCTCTTTGGGGTCTGTCCGTGGCTGGAAAAGACCAATTTTTGGAAGGCCAATTTCTACTGAAACGTGGAGGTTGTACCTGTAGAAAATCTTTCACTGTTTGCATTGATTTAGCCTTTTCCTCCATTTTCTTTAATACCTCCTCAGCTTTAACACCAAATAATACATCCTTTTGAAGAGGGGCATCTAGTAATTTAGCTTTGACATGATCTGGTAAGGTTTGCTCCTTGAGCCAGGCATGTCTACGTATGACTGATCCTGTAACAGCAGCTCTACATGAGGCCTCTAGAGCATCAAAACCACATTGCAAGGTATGTTTACCCGCTTGTTCTGCACTATGCATCAAATCCTGCAACTCCTTCAAGTCTGGTTGTTCAGGTTGTGACATTTTGCTTCCCAACTGTGATAACAAAAACTGTTGGTACTTTAGCATATGGAACTGGCAATTTAATGCCCTCATGGTTAAGGTGGCCGAGGTGTATACCTTTTTTCCCCACCTTTCTAAGGATCTGGAATGTCTCTCGGAAGGTAATGGGTTTTTAGCAGTGGAGGCCTTAATTCCCTTGGGGCCCTGTGAGATAGTTTCTGGGTCAGCCGCATGGCTTTTGTATAAAAATTGGTGTGAGTCAGGAACCCGGTAGCACTTGCCAGGCTTGACTGGGGCTGGAGGTAAAGAATCCGGGTTAAGGCAGGCCTCTGAGTACACATCATCTAGTATGTCTAAGACAGGAGGTATAGCCAGAGGCCTGTGCTGAGGTAGCAAGAGAAAATACCTAAGCCTTTTCTTGGAATCTGAGTACTCTTGGCCTTCCCAGTGGAAGTGTTCCCTTAAGGTATGCAAGGTTTCCCCAAATGAGTAATCCTCTGGGGGGAGACAGAGGGAATGGACTCCTCAGCATCAGAATCTTCAAAAGGGGAGTAAGAATGTTCCTGTTCATCAGAGTGCTCTGAAATAATGGAGGCCTGGTCAGAGGAGGGGGATTCTTCCTCCACTCTGGGCATTTTGTCCAGGGGGGGGTTGAGAACCCCTGATAAGAGTAATCAAATCCTCAGCCATTTTAAGCATCTGTTTTTTAGGCATGGGGCCTGGAGAAGGGCCCTGTGGAGCTTGACTCTTAGAATGCATGGCTGACTTAGTGAAAGCCTTGATAGAAAAAGAAGAGGAAGGTCTGAAGACACCTTGAGAGGAGGCAGACCTGTCTACATTTTGAGATTCACCACCAAGAGTGGCTTCGGTATCTGTAGTCGTTGTGTGGGCCGAGGAGCCTGCAACCTTGGGCACAGAAGACACTGCCAATGAAGTGCCGTCGGTAGGCAGGGGCTGCGTAGGTGCCTCACTGAGAACCGGACCGTCTGTAGTTGGCTTTGGTGTGGTGTCGGTAGAGGCCGTGGACCTCTTGTATCGGTCCTTATCTTTGCGTTTTTTAGACAAAACTGGAGTCGGAGTATCTGACGACATAATATAGTTAAATTTTTTGCCAAAATAGTGCTGGGCGAACTCCGCCCGATGCTTAATGGTGCATTTGTTGAATGTAGCACAAAAACGACAGACCGAGACGTCGTGGTCTGGGCCTAAGCAAGGAATGCAGAGGGAATGAAAATCCTTATGCGGTATTTGCTTCCCACAAGAAATACAATTATTAACTTTCTCTGACATCGGTCTGAGGCAAGAAAAATTTCCCCAGTGGGGTACTTAGCTTTAAAGAAGACTTCGGTTGCAAAATTTTCATAATTTCAGGAGCTGGCCAACCGACACTTGCAAACTGCTTCTGCTTCAGGCACTGCACAGCAAGAAAGACTGAAGAAAATGGTGTTGGCTGGTTCTTTTATACCCCTGGCGCACTGACGTCAGGGAAGAAGCGACGACAACCAATGCCGGACCTAGACTTAGGAATTCGGCCAACCGAGGGCCCGCCTGATGGCAGGAGAACCCATCTGTTATGACTGCAGCTGTATGCATGATGAACATCATGCTGGAGGGATAGATTCCTGTCCCAGAGACTTCCCATACTCTGTAATAAAGTACCTATCTCTATCAAACAAAGCTCCTCATTAGCACTCTTCAAGAAAAATCTTGATGATTGGATGGGAGATAGGAAATTCACCCCAGGGATCACTTCTGTGGTTCTGCATGACAGGGGCACAGGAATATAATTTTCTTGGGTGGCAAAAGCCAGGGTACCATTTGGCTAGGCTTATATAGGCCTTAGGGCCAATAACCTAGTACCTACCTATGAAACTATGAACTTCTGGAAGTCTGGAAGAAACCAGGGTGTCCATCCAAAACGTGTGTATACATGTACAGAAACATACTCACACACACACACACACACACACACACACACACACACACACACACACACACACACACACACACACATATATATTTATATATATATATGGGTCTACTTCTAATGACCGAAACGCCGATTCGCCGACAGTGAAATCACCGACGCCAGAAAACCGACAACACACAAACCCGACAACGAAACACGAACACCATAACACCGACACACTACACGTAAACAACACAGTACACTACAACACATATCCACTAGCCCTAACCCAAACCCTAACCCTAAGGTCCGACACTACCGCACACTCTCCCTACCTGCACCCTAACCCTAACTCACTTACACACCCTGAACCCCAAGCTCCGACACTACCGCACACTCTCCCTACCTGCACCCTAACCCTAACTCACTTACACACCGAACCCCAAGCTCCGACACTACCGCACACTCACCTATCACACACCCTAACCCTACATCCCTGAGTATTGCACACTTACCTGTCCGCTCCCTACTCCTAAATCCCTCACTATCGCATACTTACCAGGTCGCGCTTACACATTCCCCTTGTCGGTCTTCCGTCTGTCGGGATTCGAGCGTGTCGGTCAACTGCGTTGTCGGTCGTTTCGTGTCGGTGATTTCACTGTCGGCGAATCGGCGTTTCGGTCATTAGAAGGAGACCCATATATATATATATATATATATATATATACTATATGTACGCATACATATGCACACACACGCATATATAGTGTGTGAGAGAGAGAGAGAGACAGACAGACAGAGATAGAGAGATTCATATCAGCTCACTGAATGTTGTTGCACTGAGTGGCATTTATGTGAAATGTAATCATGGAATACCACTTCCAGTGAATTGGAAAAAAAAAATATATATATATATATATATATATATATATATATGCATGTGTGTGTGTGTGTGTGGGGGGGGGGTATCACTGTACCTTCTTAATTGCTTAATTGAAGACACATTCCATACCCTGTGAACAAATATATAACATCTCAATAGTCACATAGCAGTGGGGAAAAATGCAATGCCCTTTAGCACTGCAAGTACTTTTAGTGATTTTGCATTTCACAAATTATACACTTTGAAAGATCCTTTGTAGAACCAGCAGGCTGCCACAAATCTCATGCATACCCCATACTGATAGTAAACTGAAGTGAGGAATGAACTTTGGGCTAGTACAACAAATAACACTGGGTCTGCTACAAAAAACACTGGGCCTTCATCTTGCTCATTTTAAAACTGTACACATTATATTAGACTACTGAAATTTTCATTACCACAAATGTGTGGCTGAACCACATAATCAACATGATTATCACTAACACAGATTAAGAAGATATGAGGTATTGTTTTTTCATTATGCATTTCTGCTGACATTACCTGTCTATTTTTCTTTTCTTATTGATGTAATTTTGATAAATTGTTAAACTACATCAAGTCAGATACCATTTCTGAGGCCTGACCCTGAAAGAAATCTATACGTTATTCATGTAACTAAACCTAATATAGTGTTGTTCTTATAAAACATCCATTAATAATACTGGTAATATAGTTTTTATGCATTGAATAAAGAGGTGAATAACTAGTAAGCTAAAGATCCAGCAATGTTAACTCTGGATATAATCTATAAATGTGTAAGTCTGCAGGCACAATACTTACCACATTAAGTTATCATACATTGTGCAGTTTAGTTAGCTGACAAGACTATGTTACAGCAAACCAAGAGCAATTCAATACATAATTTTAACTAAGTAGCATCAAAGGATATTAACCATACTAATAAAAAAATAACAGTAGCATATCATATCAGGAACAACAAGACTGATAATGCCCTTTCAAAACATATATGGGACAATCATGGCCATACTTTTAAATTCATGGGCATAGACCAGGTCATCTGTGACAAAAGAGGAGGACCTCAGGCATTATTGTTAGAAACCCGTGAATTAGAATGGCAATTACAACTAGATGCCTTCTCATACCCGGGTTTAAACGACAGCTGTAATATAGCCTGTATGTTAAAATACAGGAGTTATCTAAGGTAAACTTATAGCTAACACAATACTTTTAAGACATCAGACCTAGCCTAAGCAGTATTTCATATTTCTTTGGCTGTAGGCATGTGACACTAATTTTCTCTCTACACTTTACATATTTAATCTAACTATGTCTGTTCTTATAAGAAAATAAATTCCAGTTCAGATTTTTAGGGCACGGAAGTCAACATGACATAGGTTAAGAAGAGGAATGGTTAACATTCCATACCCCTTTAATTCTGAATAAAGAATTAACCTAGTCGACTCAGCAATCTCAAACCATATTTACAAATATGTATTTTGCTACTAGGTAGACAACTAATAGCATCCATTAGACCGAATTACAATTTTAATATCTATAGGTTAAGAAAGTCCTACTGTCAGTTAGTGTTGACATCAAACTGTCTATATTGTCTAAGTTGATTTTAATTTTTAACCAAGTATTTTTAACTATGCAGATTAATTCTGTGAACATTTCACATTGAATTAATTCTATATATTACACAAATGCATTACTACATCATTTTGTCAATTGATTTTTTACATTTGTAATGTTCAACTTTTAAAAACAATTTAATTAAGATTGAATGTATGTGGCTATGGCCACAAGAGTGCTAACACCAACGTTCACGCTAATGTTACTGCCTGCACAAGCAGGTACTTCACCTTTAAATTTTTGAATGTTTTACTCAATCACCTGATCACTAACAGGTTAAAAGAAGTGAACTGCTGTGTATTGGTAAGCTGAAGAAGCTCCTGTATTTCAGAAGCGAAAACGTGTTATTTCTTTACTTGAATAAATTACGTTTCTTTTTGTACCAAGACTCGTCCGGACAACCGTTTTCATTTTTTTACTTTGTTTTTGTGGTTTTACAAGTTTATAGGTATTGTTTTTTCATTATGCATTTCTGCTGACATTACCTGTCTATTTTTCTTTTCTTATTGATGTAATTTTGATAAATTGTTAAACTACATCAAGTCAGATACCATTTCTGAGGCCTGACCCTGAAAGAAATCTATACGTTATTCATGTAACTAAACCTAATATAGTGTTGTTCTTATAAAACATCCATTAATAATACTGGTAATATAGTTTTTATGCATTGAATAAAGAGGTGAATAACTAGTAAGCTAAAGATCCAGCAATGTTAACTCTGGATATAATCTATAAATGTGTAAGTCTGCAGGCACAATACTTACCACATTAAGTTATCATACATTGTGCAGTTTAGTTAGCTGACAAGACTATGTTACAGCAAACCAAGAGCAATTCAATACATAATTTTAACTAAGTAGCATCAAAGGATATTAACCATACTAATAAAAAAATAACAGTAGCATATCATATCATGTCACTGAGATGTGGGAAGCTGGCTAAACCAGTAGCAGAATATAATATGCTTGAGTACTCTTCTCACCTACTCCTTGATAAGTGAATTTTGCCACAGACAAATTTGTCACGGGACTGTTTAATGTGGGATGGGGGGGGGGGGGTGTTGGGTGATAGCTGTGTTAGGTTGTTTGGGTGGTTGGGAAGGGTTAGGAAAGGGTTAATTGAGTTGGGATTTGAAGGGAAGTGAGGTAGTGCTAGAGATGTGGCTTGAAGGGTTTTTGAAAGAAATCCAGAGTGAATAAACACATTTTGGTGTGGTTTTGTTGTGAGGCAGGATCACGTCCCAGATGACTTTAGGTTGTGAGTAAGGTAGGCCTTGGGTAGTTATAAGCAGTGAGGTGACTACAGCTTTGTTGGGTTTTTTAGGATTCCCTTTTTTTTTCTCTCTCTCTCCCTTATAATGGATATATTAGAATGTTTAAATGTAATGTTAGGCTGTTCTAGTGTGGGGCTTGTTTTCCAGTTAAGGGAGGCTGTGGTGGTGTTGGGTTTTGGGCGAAAGGGGTATGTTAAGTGGCTTGCTAGGTCATTAGGAAGGTTTTGTGTATTTGTTAACTTTCCCTGGTGGGCTTGGGTGGTTTATTTGTCATATTATGTTTCCCGCCATTTATGGGTTTGTGTATTATTAGTTTCTTGCTTTGGTTTAGCTTCCCCGGTGGGCTAGTGCTGCGCCGTTTATGGGTTGGTGTATTATTAGTTTCTTGCTTCAGTTTAGTTTCCCTGGTGGTCTAGTGCTGTGCCATTAAGTTTCTTGTTTTTTTAACTTTCCCCTGGTGGTCTAGTGCTGATCGGTTTATGGAGGAGGTTTTGTAGTAATTTGCGGGCTTGCTGACAGTTAATGGATGGATGCACATGCACAATGGCACCGGTGCGGCGCTTTATGGATATTTATTAAAAAAAAGAGAGAGAGAGAGAAATAAGTAAATGGGATTGTTGAATCCCTTGATTTTTAGGCCCCTTTGATTTTATGCAGTTAGCCACCTAGCGTTTGTCCCTGGGGTCTAGTGTTGGCATGCAGTGGAAAGTAGCATGGCTGTGTTCTGTGATGGTCTAGTGTGCTTGTGCAATGTTTGAGTGGGGCTGGAGTAAGAGGGCTGTGTGGATGCTGCTTGTTCATTCCCTGGTGGTCAAGTGCTGGCGTATGGTGCTTGTGTGGGATGGCTGTTTGCTTGTTTGTTTCCTGGTGGTCTAGCGGTTTTTGTTGTGTGGTATGGCTGTTTGGTGTCTTCTCTGGTGGTCTAGTGTATGTGTTTGTGTGGGATGGCTGTACCGCTGGTTTGCTTCCTGTGTGGTCTAGTAGTTTGTTTAATTTTCTCCCTGGTGATCTAGTGTGGATCTGTGGTAGTGCGTAGAGATTCCGGAGTCCGGTTCTTGTCTTTTTATGGTTACCTGGTGGTCTAGTGATGAGTGCAGAGTTGCTCTGCTTTCTCTGGCTGGTCGAGCTGTGCAGCTTTCCTTGCATGGGCAGTAGTGTGGACAAGGTTTTTTTTTTTTTTTTTTTCTCTCTTGCTGATGCATTCTTAGCCAGGAGAGGTATGGGTGGTGATTTAGATAGGATTAATATGAAAAGGCATGATGATGAGGCAAGTGTTTTTTTTTCCTCTCTGTCCTCTGGGATTTCAGAGGGACCTAGAGCGATGGTGACTACAGTATATGGCTTAAGTGCAAATGGGTTTGTGGAGGAATAGGCAGTTATTGAGATTAACTTTGTTGTGCCACGTTTTATTGTCATTAGCTTCTTTATTTCTTTATATGCGATTATGGTGGAGGCGTTAAGGCAGAGATGGGCCAGTATTGTAGCACAGGCTGAATATTTCTTCAAAGTCATTCCTGCTGAGGTACCAACAACTAGCACGCAGGTTGTGACCACACACAAGAAGTGGCAGAAGTCTACAACCTGGGCATCCAGGGTGAAGAAAGCCAAGCAGACAGCATCGGTGGAGAAGGCTACAGAGTTGATGATGCCCCTTTTATCAGCAGCAGGTAATAATTCATCCAGCTTGGGGGGGTGAGGAGACTGGAGCAGGTGCGGGGGATGAGGTAGGGTGCAGTGAGGGTGCCCATAGAGGGCTACTGGTTAGCGGTTTGGAGGCTTTAGCCGAGTGTGGAAGGGTTTTTGAGGATACCCTGTCTTTGTTAGATCAGGAGTCAGGGCTGGATGTCCATGAGGTAGGGTCTGAATTTGCTTTAAGGCTGGGGGATTGGTTGACATCACAGGCCCTGTGACAGGAAAGGGCTCCCATTTTATTGACCCCACACATATCTCTGTTAATAAAGGAAAAGATTTGGAAAGGGGAGTTCATTGATATTTTTGAATTGATTAATGGAGATGGGGTTCAGCGGTTGACGGAAGTTGAGACTGC
The DNA here is from genome assembly GCF_019279795.1 of Protopterus annectens. NCBI lineage: Eukaryota > Metazoa > Chordata > Ceratodontiformes > Protopteridae > Protopterus > Protopterus annectens. The sequence goes on along the minus strand of NC_056729.1, from coordinate 223,812,728 downwards.
TAATGGGACGGACCTCTTGGCTGCACTGGCTGCAATAGGTCGCAAAAGGGTAGGGAGGTTTCAGGCTGAGACACAGGATAATTGGGTCATAGGTTTCATTTACTATATGGCAAGGTGTTTTGAAAGGGACACTTCGCTGGCTCTTCCTCTTTTGGCTTATTTTTTAACTATTAGGAAAGGGCAGAGGTTGAAAACCGGTTATGCATGGTTATGGTATGACCAAAAATTTCACAAGCATAAAGCGGTAGATAAGTCTATGCATTGGGAGGTCAGACATCTGGACATTTTGCTGTCCACCATGATGGATACCAGTGGACGGGTTAGCAGATTATCTCAGCCATCTGAAGGAGGTGCAAGTATATGTGGGGCTTTTAATGCCAGTAGGTGTTTCTTGGGTGGGTTGTAGATTTGCTCATATTTGCTCGAAGTGTATGGGGGCACATGCATTTACACAATGTGGAGGGGTGGGAGGTCAGGTTGGAGGTCAAGCACCGTATTTTGGAGGTATAAGAGGTTGGAATAGTTCCCGTTCAGCGTTGCTAGGCGGGCATGGCCAGGCTAATTTTCGGTACCAAAGGGGGGTGCTTTCGAGGAGGTAGAGGGAGTTTTGGGGAACCATTCACCTATTAAGGTGAAGGTATTGAAGGCTTATTGATGCATTATCCACTGCCAGTGGTAGCGGCAGAGTTGATAGGTTTTTCCAAAGGGTTTTCAATTAAGTCATCACTGGTGGGGTGCGGGAGGGTAGGGAGAAATTTGAGGTCTGTCAATGGCAGGGAGGTAATTTTGCAAGAGTTGATTGACAAAGAGTGTCAGTCTGGGAGGGTGTTAGATCCTTTTTGTTACTCTCCTTTCCCTAACTTTAAGATGTCACTGTTAGGTTTGGTTCCAAAGAAAAAGCAGGGTGAATTTCACTTAATTCATCATTTATCGTACCTCGTGGGTAAGTCAGTGAATAATTTCATTCTCAGTGAAGAGGCTAGAGTAACATATTGATCTTTGGATGATGCAGTTCGGGTCATTAGGAGTTTAAAGGACCCTTGTCTAGATAAAGTACATATTGAGTCAGCTTTTTGTTTGCTACCTGTGAGGGAGGAGGATTGGCCGTTATTAGGCATGGTGGTAGGGGACAACTTTTATTTTGACACTACCCTGCCAATGGGATGTGTGGTGGCATGTGCTATTTTTGAGAAGTTTAGCTCAGCATTGCACTGGATATGGCAGCAGAGGGTGAAGGATCAGCAAGCTGTACACTACTTAGATGATTTTTTTATTGGTGGGGGAAGGTAAGCAAGGGGTGCAGGTAGCTATGCAAGAGTTTGTGGGGATGTGTGAGGCCTTGGGGGTACCTTTGGCTAAGCATAAGTTGGAGGGACCAGCGATGGCCTTGGAATTTTTGGGGTTGACAGTAAATGCAGAGCAGAGTTTGTTTTGTTTGCCTCCAGGTAAGATGGTTAGGCTATAGGATGAGATCATTAGGGTGAAGTTTAGGCATAAGGTTCAGGTGAAGGATGTTATGGAATTGTTTGGTTTGTTGAACTTTGCGTACAGTGCGGTGCATCCTGGACAGACATTTTGTCGGTCTGTGGCATTTTTGTTGAAAAGACATAAGAGTAAGCACCACAAAGTATGGGTCAGTAAGTTGGCATGATAGGATTTAGATTTGTGGATGGAATTTTTACAAGTTTAATGGGATTTCATTTTGGCAGTTAGATTGGGTTACACAAGTAGAACTGCAATTGTTCACTGATGCAGCTGGGGGCCTGGAATGGGTGCTTACTTTGCGGGACAATGGTTTGCTGTTCCATGGCTGGAGCATTGATCAGAGGAGTTGAAACGGGATGTTGACTTTTTGGAGTTGATGCCAATCTGGGCAGCTTTGGTGGAATGGTAGGATCGTTTGAAGGGGCGGAGTGTGGAATTCCATTCAGATAATTCTGCAGTAGTGAGAGTGGTACAGTTAAAAATGGTTAAAGCACCTCGCTTGTTATTTATTCTTAGGAAATCAGTGTTACATAGCTTGCTGATTTAACTTTTCTTTTACACGGTTGCATGTACCGGGGGTTTTGAATGAGATAGCTAATAGTTTGTCTCCTTTTCAGTTCCGCAGGTTCTGCCAGGTGGCTCCGGAAGTGGCCTTGCATCCACCAGTTGTCCCACCCAACATTTGCCAGATTAGGCAATATTGATTGGCAGGCTGGTGCAATAATCATAGGCGGCATCCATAAGATGAGCCAATGGTAGGGCATTGCTTGAATTTGACAAATATTTGTGTCAGTTATCTGATGAGGACTGTGTGTGGTCTGAGAATTTACTATTACGTTATCTAGCCATGTTGAAGGGGCAGGGAAGGACAGTGCAAACGGTGAGGGTGGCCTTAGCAGCCATTGCTGCGTATACTTGGTTGGTTGGATTAGAGGATTTCACTAGGTCATGGGTGGTGAGTAGAGTGCTAAAAGGGTGGGCAAGAGTTGAAGGAAGCAGCTCGAATAAGAGATGGACAGTTACGAAAAGAATTAATAGATTGCTGTTAAAGGGTTTGGGTAAAGTGTGTGGTTGTTTGGATGAGTATGTTTTGTGGCGTACAGTTAGTGTTTGAATGTATTGCAGTGCGTTTCATGTGTCAGAGTTATTGGGTTCATTGGTATGGGAAGATGTATTGATATTACCTAGGGCGGTGCATATTAGATTGCATTCTTTGAAGACAGATCAGGAGGGGGTTGAGCCACCTATTGTTTAGGAGGAGGTGGGGGTAGCTTGGAGATGTCCAGTAGTTTGGGGAATAAAGTTGTATGGGTTACAGAAGGGTAGAATTCAAGGGTTGTTTTTTTCAGCAGTGAGTGGTAAAGCATTAACAGGCAAGCAATTGACTGTGGTTATGAGAGGGGTGCTTTAAGTGTGGGTTTGCAAGGGGATAAGTTCTCTTCACATTCCTTTTGGATGGGTAGGGCATCTGATCTGGCTAAGGAAGGTAGGTCATTAGAAGTAATTAAACGGGTGGGTCGGTGGACATCCAATGCCTTTTTAAATTATATTAAATAGTTTGTGGAGGCTTTGTTTTACAATTTTTTTCTCTCTTCTCTTAGATTGGGGAAGGATCATCATTTTGGGCAATTCCTTCATATTCTGGGCTGCTAGGCATGCGGAGGTTAGTCCCAATGGCATAAATCTGAATTTGGATCATTTTGGCTTAAAAATCATTTGGCATGGTGTTAGAGGGCTGAGGAGGAGTCAAATATTGCAAGAATTTAATGGGTTGCAGGATAAGTGTGTGTTGCCACAGGTGTTAGTATTTCATTCAGGTGGCAATGATTTAGGCAGGGTACAAAAGAGGCAGTTGGTTTGTCAAGTTCGTGAGGACATTTTAGCATTGTGGAGGATGTATCCGGGGATGGTTGTTGTTTGGTCTGAGATTATTCCTCGGTTGGTATGGAAAGAGGCGCGGAATTTTGACGC